>NC_082601.1:44736670-44966670 GCF_030936135.1 Gavia stellata
TCTATCTTCTTTTTCTCTATCTTCTTCTAAATCTTCTCTATCCTCTTCTTCTCTGTCTTCTTCTCCTTCTTCTCTATCTTCTTCCACTTCTCTATCTTCTTCTTCTTCTCTTTCTTCTTCTTCTTCTCTTTCTTCTTCTTCTTCTCTTTCTTCTTCTTCTTCTGCTTCTGCTTCTGCTTCCTCCTCTGCTTCTTCTTCCTCTGCTTCTTCTTCCACTTCTTCTGATTCTTCAGCTTCTTCTTCTTCTTCTTCTTCTTCTTCTTCTTCTTCTTCTTCTTCTTCTTCCTCTGCTTCTTCTTCTTCTTCTTCTTCTTCTTCTTCTTCTTCTTCTTCTTCTTCTTCTTCTTCTTCCTCTGCTTCTTCTTCTACTTCTTCTGATTCTTCAGCTTCTTCTTCTTCTTCTTCTTCTTCTTCTTCTTCTTCTTCTTCTTCTTCTTCTTCTTCTTCTTCTTCATCATCATCCTCTGCTTCTTCTTCCTCTGCTTCTGATTCTTCAGCTTCAGCTTCTTCTGAGTCTTCTGCTTCTTATTCTACTTCTTCTTCTTCTTCTTCCTCTGCTGCTTCTTCCTCTGCTTCTTCTTCCTCTGCTTCTGATTCTTCAGCTTCAGCTTCTTCTGAGTCTTCTGCTTCTTATTCTACTTCTTCTGCTTCTTCTTCTGCATCTTTAGCTTCTTCTGCTTCTTATTCTTTTTCTGCTTCTGCTGCTTCTCCCTCTTCTGCTGCTTCTGCTTCTCCTTCTTCTGCTTCTGCTTCTTCTTCTTCTCCTTCTTGTGCTTCATCTGCTTCTGCTTCCTCTGCTTCTGCTTCTTCTGTTTCTTCTGCTTCTACTTCTACTTCTTCTGCTGCTGCTTCTTCTGCTTCTACTTCTGGTTCTGCTTCTTATTGTACTTCTGCTTCTGTTTTTCCTTCTCCTACTACCACTTCTGCTGCTTCTGCTTCTTCTGCTTCTTCTCCATCTTCTTAATCTCATCTTCTTCTTCTCTCTCTTCTTCTTCTTCTTCTTCTCTCTCTTTTGCTTTTTCTTCTCTATCTTCTTCCGCTTCTGTATATTCTTCTTCTGCTTCCACTTCTCTATCTTCTTCTTCTTCTGCTTCTATATCTTCTCCTTCTTCTTCTTCTCCTCCTTCTCCTTCTTCATCTTCATCTTGTTCTTCTTCATCATGTTCTCCTTCATCTTCTTCGTCTTCTTCTTCTCTATCTTCTTCTTCTTCTTCTTCTCTATCTTCTTCTTCTCCATCTTCTACTTCTCTATCTTCTTCTTCTTCAATTTCATCTTCTTCATCTTCATCTTTTTCATCTTCTTCTTCTCTATTTTCTTCTTCTTCTTCTCTATCTTCTTCGTTTTCTTCTTCGTCGTCTTCTTCTTCTTCTCTATCTTCTTCTTCTTCTTCTTCATCTTCTTCTTCTTCGTCTTCTTCTTATTCTTCATCTTCTTATTCTTCTTCATCTTCTTCTTCTTCTTCTTCATCTTCTTCTTCTTCTTCTTCATCTTCTTCTGTTGTCTTCTTATTCTTCTTCGTCTTCTTCTTCATCTTCTTCTTCTTTGTTTTCTTCATCTTCTTCTTTGTTTTCTTCTTATTCTTCTTTGTCTTCTTCTTCTTCATCATCTTCTTCTTCTTCATCATCTTCTTCTTCTTCATCTTCTTCTTCTTCTTCATCTTATTATTATTATTCTTATTCTTCTTCTTCTCTGTCTTCTTCTTCTTCGTCTTCTTCTTCTTATTCCGCTTCTTCTCTATGTTCTTCATCTTCATCTTCTCCTTCTCTATCTTCTTTTTCTCGATCTTCTTCTTCTTCTCTATCTTCCTTTTCTCTATCTTCTTCTAAATCTTTTCTATCCTCTTCTTCTCTGTCTTCTTCTCCTTCTTCTCTATCTTCTTCCACTTCTCTATCTTCTTCTTCTTCTTCCGCTTCTCTATCTTCTTCTTCTACTTCTTCTTCTTTAACAAATTATTCATCTTCTTCATCTTCTTCTTCTCTCTATCTTCTTCTTCTTCTTCTTCTTCTCTATCTTTTCTAATTTCTTCATTTTCATCTTCATCTTCTTCTCTATCTTCTTCTTCTCTATCTTCTTTTCTATCTTCATCATCATCTTCCCTCTTCTTATTTTCAATCTTCTCTTCTTCTCTTCTTGTCTATCTTCTTATCTTCTTCTTTATCATCTTCTTCATTTTCATCTTCTTCGTCTTCATCTTCATCTTCTTCATCTCTATCTTCTTCATATTCTTCATCCCTATCTTCTTCTTCTTCATCTTCTTCATCTCTGTCTTCTTCTGTATCTTCTTCTTTCGCTTCTCTTCTTCTGCTTCTCTATCTTCTTTCGCTTCTCTTCTGCTTCTCTATCTTCTTCTTCTCTATCTTCTTTTCTGTCTTCATCATCTTCTTCCCTTCTTATTTTCTATCTTCTCTTCTTCTTTTCTATCTTCTTATCTTGTTCTCTATCATCTTCTTCATTTTCATCTTCTTCGTCTTCATCTTCTTCTCTATCTTTTCTAAATTCTTCTTCATTTTTATCTTCTTCATCTTCTCTATCTTCTTCTCTATCTTTTTTTCTATCTTCATCATCTTCTCATCTATTGTCTATCTTCTTCTCTTCTTCTTCTCTATCTTCTTATCTTCTTCTCTATCATCTTCTTCATTTTCATCTTCTTCATCTTCATCTTCTTCTTCTTCTCTATCTTTTCTAAATTATTCTTCTTCATTTTCATCTTCTTCATCTTCTCTATCTTCTTCTCTATCTTCATTTCTATCTTCATCATCAACTTCATCTTCTTCTCTTCTTTTCTTTCTTCTTCGTCTTCTTCTCTTCTTCTCTTCTTCTTCTCTATCTTCTTATCTTCTTCTCTATCTTCTTCTTCATTTTCATCTTCTTCGTCTTCATCTTCTTCATCTCTATCTTCTTCTTCATCTTCTTCCGCTTCTCTATCTTCTTCTTCTTCTTCTTCTTCTTCTTCTTCCACTTCTCTTTCTTCTTCTTCTTCTTCTTCTTCTTCTTCTTCTTCTTCTTCTTCTTCTTCTTCTTCTTCTTCTTCTTCTTCTTCCGCTTCTCTATCTTCTTCTACTTCTTCTTCTTTAACAGCTTCTTCTTCTTCATCTTCTTCTTCTTCTTCTCTATCTTCTTCTTCTTCTTCTTCTCTATCTTCTTCTTCTCTATCTTTTCTAACTTCTTCATTTTCATCTTCTTCATCTTCATCTTCTATAGCTTCTTCTTCTCTATCTTCTTTTCTATCTTCATCATCAACTTCATCTTCTTCTCTTATTATTTTCTATCTTCTTTTCTTCTTCTATATCTTCTTATCTTCTTCTCTTCTTCATTTTCATCTTCTTAGTCTTCATCTTCATCTTCTTCATCTCTATCTTCTTCTTCTGTATCTTCTTCTTTCGCTTCTCTTCTGCTTCTCTGTATTCTTCAATTTCATCTTCTTCATCTTCATCTTTTTCATCTTCTTCTCTATTTTCTTCTTCTTTTCTATCTTCTTGTTCTTCGTCTTCTTCTTCTTCTCCTTCTTCATCTTCTTCTTCACCTTCTTCTTCTCTATCTTCTTCTTCTCTATCTTCTTCTTCTTATTCTCTATCTTCTTCTTGTTCTTCTTCTTCTTCCGCTTCTCTATCTTCTTCTTCTTCTTCTTCTTCTTCTTCTCTAACTTCTTCTTATTATTCATATTCTTCACCTTCATCTTCTCTATCTTCTCCTTCTTCTTCTCTAACTTCTTCTTCTTCGTCTTGTCTATCTTCTTCTACTTCTTCTTCCGCTTCTTCTTGTTCTTCTTCTTTATCTTCTTCTTCTACTTCTTCTTCGTCTTCTTCATCTTTATCTTCTTCTTCTTTATCTTCTCCTTCTCTATCTTCTTCCTCTCTATCTTCTTCTTCTTATCTTCTTCTTCTTCTTCTCTATATTCTTCTTCTTCTTCTTCTTCTTCTTCTTCATCTTGTTCTTCTCTCTCTTCTTCTTCTCTCTCTTCTTCTTCTCTGTCTTCTTCGTCTCTATCTTCTTCTTTTTCTATTTCTTCTCTATCTTCTTCATCTTCTTCATCATCTTCATCATCTTCTTCATCTTCTTCATCTCTATCTTCTTCTTTTTCTTGTTCTTCATCTTCATCATCTTCTTCATCTCTATCTTCTTCTTCTCTGTTTTCTTCATCTCTATCTTCTTCTCTGTCTTCTTCTCTATCTTCTTCTTCTCTATCTTCTTTTTCTGTTCTATCATCTTCTTCGCTATGATCTTCTTCTCTTCTTCTGCTTCATCTTCTGCTTCATCTTCTTCATCTTCTTGTTCTCTCTCTTCTCTCTCTTCTTCTCTCTCTTCTTCTTCTCTATCTTCTTCTTATCTTTCTTTTTCTTCTTCTCTATCTTCCTCTGCGTCTCTATCTTCCTCTTCATCTTCTCTATCTTCTTCTTCTTCTTCTGCTTATCTTCTTCTTCTTCTTGTTTTTCTTCTTCTTCTTCTTCTTCTCCTCCTCTTATTCTTCTCTATCATCTTCTTCTATCTTCTTCTTCTTCATCTTCTTCTTCTCTATCTTATTCTTTTCTATCATCTTCTATTATCTTCTTCTTCTTTTTCTTTTTCTTCATCTTCTTCTTCTCTATCTTATTCTTCTACTATCATCTTCTTCTCTATCTTCTTCTTCTCTATCTTTTTCACCTTCTTTTCTATCTTTTTTGTCTTCTCTTTCTTCTTTATCTTCTTTTTCTTCTCTATCTTCTTCTTCTTCTCTATCTTCTTCTTCTCTATCTTGTTCTTCTTCTCCTTCTCCTTCTCCTTCTCCTTCTCCTTCTCCTTCTCCTTCTTCTTCCTCTACCTCTTCCTCATCTTCTTCTTCTTCTTCTCTAACTTCTTCTTCTTCTCCTTCCTATCTTCTTCTTCTTCATATTCTTCACCTTCATTTTCTTCTCTGTCTACTTCTTTTTCTTCTTCTTCTTTTTCTTCTTCTTCTTCTTCTTCTTCTTCTTCTTCTTCTTCTTCTTCTTCTTCTGCTTCTCTATGTTCTTCTTCTCATTCTTGTTGTTGTTCTTCATCTTCTTCTTCTTCTCTATCTTCTTCTTCTTCTCCAAAAACTTCATCTTCTTCTTCTTCTCTAACATCTTCTTCTTCTTCTCTAACTTCTGATTTTTCTCCTCTATCATCTTCTTCTTCTTCATATTCTTCACCTTCAGCTTCTTCTCTTTCTTCTTCTTCTTATCTTCTTTTCTTCTTTTTCTTCTTCTTGTTCCGCTTCTTTATCTTCTTCTTCTTCTTCTCCTTCTCTATGTTCTTCTTGTTCTTCTTCTTCTTCTCTATCTTCTTCTCTATCTTCTTCCTTTTTCTTCTTCTCTATCTTCTTCTTCTTTTTCTTCTTCTCTGTTTTCTTCTTCATTTTCTGTATCTTCCCTATCTTCTTCTTCCGCTTCTCCTTTTTATTCTGCCGCTTCTCCTTCTGCTACTTCTTCTTCTTCATCTTCTTCTTCTTCATCTTCTTCTTCTTCATCTTCTTCTTCTTCATCTTCTTCTTCTTCTCATTTCTTCTTCTTCTTCTCTATCTTTTCTAACTTCTTCTTCATTTTCATCTTCTTCATCTTCATCTTCATCTTCTCTATCTTCTTCTTCTCTATCTTCTTCTTTTCTATCTTCATCATCGACTTCATCTTCTCTTCTTCTTATTTTCTATCTTCTTCTTCTCTTCTTCTCTATCTTCTTATCTTCTTCTCTATCTTCATCTTCTTCTTCATCTTCCTCATCTCTATCTTCATCTTCTTCATCTCTATCTTCGTCTTCTGTATTTTCTTCTTTCGCTTCTCCTTCTTCTTCTGCTTCTCTATCTTCTTCTTCTTCTTCTTCTTCTCTATCTTCTTATGTTCTTCTCTATCTTCTTCTTAATTTTCATCTTCTTCATCTTCTTCTTCATCTTCTTCGCCTTTATCTTCTCCTTCTCTATCTTCTTCTTCTTCTTCTCTATCTTCTTCTCTTCTTCTTCTTCTTCCACTTCTTCTCTATGTTCTTCATCTTCAGCATCTCCTTCTCTATCTTCTTCTTCTTCTCTATCTTCTTTTTCTCTATCTTATTCTAAATCTTCTCTATCCTCTTCTTCTCTGTCTTCTTCTCATTCTTCTCTATCTTCTTCCAGTTCTCTATCTTTTTCTTCTTCTTCTTCTTCCGCTTCTCTATCTTCTTCTTCTACTTCTTCTTAACAGGTTCTTCTTCTTCATCTTCTTCTTCTTCATCTTCTTCTTCTTCTTCTTCATCTTCTTCTTCTTCTTCTCTATCTTTTCTAACTTCTTCATTTTCATCTTCTTCGTCTTCATCTTCTCTATCTTCTTCTTCTCTATCTTCTTCTTTTCTATCTTCATCATCAACTTCATCTTCTTCTCTTGTTATTTTCTATCTTCTTCTTCTCTTCTATCTTCTTGTCTTCTTCTCTATCTTCTTCATTTTCATCTTCTTCATCTCTATCTTCTTCATCTTCTTCATCTCTGTCTTCTTCTGTATCTTCTTCTTTCGCTTCTCTTCTTCTGCTTCTCTATCTTCTTCTTCTTCTTCTCTTTCTTCTTCTCTATCTTCTTATGTTCTTCTCTATCTTCTTCATTTTCATCTTCTTCATCTTCTTCATCTTCTTCATCTCTATCTTCTTCTTCTCTATCTTCTTCTTCTTCTTCTCTATCTTCTTCTTCTTCCACTTCTCTATCTTCTTCTTCTTCCACTTCTCTATCTTCTTCTTCTTCTTCTCTATCTTCTTCTTCTCTAACTTCTTCTTCTTGTTCTTCTTCTTCTTCTCTAACTTCTTCTTCTTCTTCTTCTCTAACTTCTTCTTCTTCTTCTTCTTCTTCTTCTCTTCTTCTTCTTCTCTAACTTCTTCTTCTTCGTCTTGTCTATCTTCTTCTTCTTCCGCTTCTTCTTCTTCTTCATATTCTTCATCTTCTACTTCTTCTCTATCTCTTCTTCTTCATCATTTTCTTCATTATCTTCTTCTAAATCTTCTCTGTCTTCTTCTTCATTATCTTCTTCTACTTCTCCTCTATCTTCTTCCGCTTCTCTATCTTCTCCTTCTTCTTCTTCTTCTTCCGCTTCTCTATCTTCTTCTTCTTCTTTTTCATCTTCTTCTTCTTCATCATCTTCTTCATATTCTTCATCTCTAACTTCTTCTTATCTTCTTTTTCTTCTTCTTCTTCTTTTTCTTCATCTTCTTCATCTTCTCTATCTTATTCTTCTCTATCTTCTTCACCTCCTTCTTCTCTATCTTTTTCTTCTTCTTCTCTGTCTTCTTTATCTTCTTTTTCTTCTCTATCTTCTTCTTCTCTATCTTCTTCTTCTCTATCTTCTTCTTCTCTATCATGTTGTTCTTCTCCTTCTACATCTTCTTCTCCTTCTTCTTCTCCTTCTTCTTCCTTTTCCTCTTCTTCTTCTTCCTTTTCTTCTTCTTCTACTTCTTCCTCTTCTTCATTTTCTTCCTCTTCTTCATCTTTCTTCTACTTGGCTTCTTCTTCTCTTACCTTTCTGCTTCTTTTTCTTCTTCTTCTTCTTCTTCCTCTTCTTTTTTTTTTTTCTTCTGTTGCTTCTTCTTCTGCTGCCTCTTATTCTGCTTCTGCTGCTGCCTATAATTCTGCTGCTTCTGCTGCTGTTGCTTCTGCTTTCTCTGCTTCTTCTGCTTCTTCTGCTGCTTATTCTTGTTCTTCTACTTCTTCTTCTGCTATTTCTGCTTCTTCTGCTTCTGCTTATTCTTTTGCTTCTTCTTCTTTTGCTGCTTCTTCTTCTTCTGCTTAGGTTTCTGCTGCTCCTGCTTCCTGTGCTACTTCTGCTTCGTCTGCTTCTATTTCCGCTGCTGCTTCATTTCCGCTGCTTCTTCTTTTTCTTCTGCTTCTGCTTGTGTATTTCCTTCTGCTTCAACTACTTCTGCTTCTTCTGCTTCTTTTTCTACTTTTTCTGGTTCTCTTTTTTCTTCTTTTGCTTCTGCTTCTTCTGCTTCTGACTCAGATTCTTAGCTTCTGCTTCTTCTTCTTCTTCTTCTGTTTCTTTTGCTTCTGATTCTTCTGCTTCTGATTCTTCTACTACTTCTTTTCTTCTACTTCCGCTTCTCTTTCTTTTTCTTCTGCTTCTATTTTTTCCTTCTGCTTCTGCTTCTTCTGCTTCTGCTCTTTTTGTGCTTCACCTTCTCCTTCTGTTTCTTCTGCTTCTTCTTCTGTTTCTGCTTCTTCTGCTTCTGCTTCTTTTACTTCTGCTTCTTCGGTTTCTGATTCTTCTGCTGCTTATTTTGTTTTTTCTTCTTCTTCTTCTGCTATTTCTGCTGCTTCTTTTTCTGCTTCCATCTTCTGCTTCCGCTTGTGGTTTGCCTTCTGCTTCTACTGCTTCTACTTCTTCTGCTTCTTCCTCTGCCTTTTCTGATTCTCCTTCTTCTGCTTCTGCTGCTTCTGCTTCTGCATCTTCTTCTGCTGCTTCTGCTTCTCCTTCTGCTTGTCATTTTGCTTCTTTTTCTTCTGGTCCTACTTCTTCTTCTTCTTGTTATTCTTCTTATTCTTCTTGTTCTGTTTCTTCTTTCCTTTTTCTTCTGCTTCTTCTGTTTCTGCTTCTTCTTTTCTGCTTTTTCTTTCTATGCTTCTTCTTCCATTTCTGTTTCCACCTCGGTTTCTGCTGCTTCTACTACTTCTGCTTCTTCTGCTGATGCTTCTTCTGCTTCTGCTTCGCCTTCTACTTCTGCTTTTACTTCTGCTGCTTCTGATTCTTGTTCTTCTTCTGCTTCTTTTTCTTCTGATTCTGATTCTGTTTCTTCTGCTACTTCTGCTTCTTCTTCTGCTACTTCTTGTGATTCTTCTTCTCCTTCTACTTATTCCACTTCTGGCTCTGCTTTTTCTTCTTCTTCTTCTCCTTCTTCTTCTTCTTCTGGCTCCTTCTTTCTTCTGCTTCTTCTTCTTCCGATTCTGATTCTGTTTCTTCTGCTACTTCTGCTTCTTCTTCTGCTTCTTCTTCTTGTTCTTCTTCTGCTTCTGCTGCTTCTTCTTCTGCTGCTTCTTCTGTTTTTTCTGCTACTTCTGCTGCTTCTTCTTTTGCTTCCCCTTATGTTTCTTCTTCTACTACTGCTTCTGCTATTTCTGCTATTAATTTTTCTTGTGCTTCTGCTTCTTCTGCTTCTGCTTCAGATTCTTTGTTTCTGCTTCTTGTTCTGCTTCTTCTTATTATTTCTTTTGCTTCTGCTTCTTCTGCTTCTGATTCTTCTACTACGTCTTCTGTTCTACTTCTGCTTCTGCTTCTGCTTCTCTTTTCGCTTATACTTCTTCTGCTTCTTCTGCTTCTCCTGCTTGATTTGTTCTGCTTCTTCTCAGTTTCTTCTTCTGCTTCTTAGACTTCTTCTGCTTCTGCTGTTTCTCCTTTTTATGCTTCAGCTACTTCTTCTGCTGCTTCTTCTTCTGCTTCTGCTTCTTCTGCTTCTTCTTCTGCTTCTAGTTCTGCTTCTTCTGCTTCTTCTGCTGCTTCTTTTGCTTCTGCTTCTTCTGCTGCTTATTCTGTTTTTTCTTCTGCTTCTTCTGCTATTTCTGCTATTCTGCTTCATCTTATTCTTTTACTTCTTCTTTTGCTGTTTCTTCTTCTTTTGCTTCAGTTTCTGCTGCTCCTGCTTCCTCTGCTTCTTTTGCTTTGTCTGCTTCTACTTCTGATTCTTCTTTTTCTTCTTCTTCTTCCTCTTTTCTATTGCTTCTAGTGTATCTGCTTGTGTTTTGCCTTCTGTTTCTTCTGCTTCTTCCTCTGCTTTTTCTGGTTCTCCTTTTTCTTCTGCTTCTTCTGCTTCTTTTTCTTCTGCTTCTGTTTCTTCTGCTTCTTAAGGTTCTCGTTCTCCTTCTCCTTCTGCTTCTGTTTCGCCTTCTACTTCTGCTTCTTCTGCTTCTTCTCCTTCTGCTTCTTTTCCTCCTGGTTTTTCTGCTTTTGCTTCTGCTTCTTTTTCTGTTTCTTACACTTTTCTTCTTGTTCTGCTCCTTCCACTTCTTCTGCTTTTTCTTCTGCTTATTCTGCTTCTTGTCCCACTTTTGCTTCTGCTATTTTACCTTTTTCTTCTTCTTCTTCTTCTGCTTCTTCTTCTGGTTTTTCTGCTTCTGTTTCTCCTTCTGATTCTTCTTCTTCTCCTTCTCCTTCTACTTCTTCTGCTTCTTCATCTTCATCTTCTGCTTCTGCTGCTTCTGCTTCTTCTTCTTCTTCCTATTCTTCTGCTTCTTCTGTATCTTGTCCTTCTTCTAATACTTCTAATACTACTTCTGCTTCTGCTTCGTTCTGCTTCTTCTACTACTTCTGCTTCTTTTCTTCTCCTTCTGCATTTTCTTCTTCTGCTGCTTCTTTTTCGGCTTCTGCTTCTTGGGCTTCTGCTTCTTCTGCTTCCCCTTCTTCTACTTTTTCTTCTGCTTCTTCTCCCTTTTTTCTTCTTCTGCTCCTTCTACTACTTCTGCTTCTTCTGCTTCTGGTTCTGCTTCTTCTGATTCTGATTCTTCTGCTTCTGCTTCTTCTGCTTCTTTTGCTTCTCCTTTTTCTGTTTCAGCTTCTTCTGCCTTTTTTCTTCTTCTGCTCCTTCTACTACTTCTGCTTCTGCTTCTTTTGCTTCTGATTCTTCTGCTTCTGCTTCTTCTGATGCTTCTGCTTCTTGGTTTCTTCTACTTCGACTTGTGCTTCTTCTGCTGCTGCTTCTGATGCTTCTGTTTCTGGTTCTGCTTCCGCTCCTGCTTTTTATTATACTTCTGCTTCTGCTTCTGGTTTTCCTTCTCCTTCTGCTTCTTCTGCTTCTTCCTGTTCTTCTGATTCAGCTTCTTGGGCTTCTTCTGCTTCTTCTCCTTCTATTTCTTCTGCTTCTGCTTCTTCTTCTGCTTCTTAAGCTTCTCATTCTGCTTCTATTCTGCTTCTTTTTCTTGTGGTTCTCCTTCTTCAGCTTCTTCTGCATCTGATACTTCTGCTGCTGCTTCTTCTGTTCTACTTTTGCTTCTGTTTCTTTTTCTTCTACCTCTGCTTCTGTTTTTCCTTCTACTTCTACTTCTGCTTCTGATCCTGCTTCATCTGCTTGTCATTCTTCTGCTGCTTCTTCATGTGCTTCTGCTTTTGCTTCTTCTGATTCTTCTTCTGCTTCTTCTACTGTTTCTTCGACTTCTTTTCTGTCTTCTTTTTCTTCTTCTGCTACTTCTTCTGCTGCTTCTTCTGCTTTTTCTGCTTCAGCTTCTTCTTCTGCTTCTTCTGCTTCTTCTTCTTCTGCTTCTTCCGCTTCTTCTTCTGCTTCTGCTTCTTCTGCTGCTTCTTCTGCTGCTTCTTCTTCTTCTGCTTCTTCTGCTGCTGCTTCTTCTTCTGCTTCTTCTGCTTCTGCTTCTTCTTCTGCTTCTTCCTCTTCTGCTTTTTCTTCTTCTGCTTCTTCTGCTCCTGCTTCTGCTTCTGCTTGTGTTTTTCCTTCTGCTTCTGCTACTTCTGCTTGTGTTTTTCCTTCTGCTTCTACTACTTCTGCTTCTTCTCGTTCTCCTTCTCCTGCTTCTTTTTCTTCTGCTTCTTCTGATTCTGATTTTTCTGCTGCTTCTGCTTCTTCTGCTTCTGATTTTTCTGCTGCTTCTGCTTCTTCGTCTTCTTCTTCGTCTTCTTCTTCTGCATCTTCGTCTTCTGCTTCTGCTTCTGTTTTTTTCTGCTTCTGCTTCTTATGCTTCTGCTTCTTGTTCTGCTTCTTAAGCTGCTCGTTCTCTTTCTATTTCTGCTTCTGCTGCTTCTGCTGCTTCTGCATCCTCTTCTTCTGCTTTTTCTAATTCTTCTGCTTCATCTTCTGCCTCTTCTTCTGCTTTTCCTGCTTCTTCTGCTTCTGTTTTTTCTACTCATTTTTCTTCTGCTTCTTCTTTTCCTACTACTGCTGCTACTGCTTCATCTGCTTCATCTGCTTCTGATTCTTCTGATTCTTCTTCATCTTCTTCTGCTTTTGCTTCTTCTGATACTTCTTCCTCTTCTGCTGCTTTTTTACTGTTTCTTCTATGTATACTTCTTCGTGTTCTTCTGCTTTTTCTTCTGCTGCTGCTTTTTCTTCTTCATTTGCTTCTACTTCTGCTTATTCTTCTGCTTCTTTTTCTGCTTCTTCTGCTGCTGCTGCTTTTTCTTCCATTTCTTTTTCTTCTTCTGCTTCTTTTTTTCTTTTGCTTCTTCTTCTCCTTCTTCTTCTGCTTCTTCTTCTTCAGCTTCTTCTACTGCTTCTTCTTCTTCTGCTTCTTTTTCTGCTTGTTCTTCTTCTGCTTTTTCTTCCATTTCTTTTTCTTCTGCTTCTTTTTTTCTACTTTTTCTTCTGCTTCTTCTTCTTCTTCTTCTGCTGCTTCTTCTACTGCTTCTTCTTCTGCTGCTTCTTCTGCTGCTTCTTCTGCTGCTTCTTCTGCTGCTGCTGCTTTTTTTTCCTCTGCTGCTTCTTCTTCTGCTTCTTCTGCACCTTGTGCTTCTTCCTCTGCTTCTTCTTGTTCTTCTGCTTTTTCTGCTTCTGCTCCTTTTTCTGCTTTTTGTTCTGCTTCTTCTTTTTCTGCTTCCACTGCTTCTGCTTCTGCGTCTTCTACTTCTTCTTCTTCTTCTGGTTCTTCTGGGCTTCTTCTTCTACTTCTTCTTCTGCTTCTTCATCTGGCTGACTTTTGCATCTTCTTCTGCATCTTCTTCTTCTTTCTTTTGCATCTGCTTAGCAACAAATTGACAAAAATAACATAAAAATCACATGAAATTGCACATAACAACATAATATAAAATAAAATAAATTAAAAAATTAAATAAAATAAAAGAAAGTATAATAACATAAAGCAATATAAAATAAATTAGAAAAGAAAGAATTTAATATAAAATTTATTTTGCAATAATACAGTATAATAAAAAAATCATAAAATAAGAGAAAAACGCATTAAAAAGAGAGAAAAAAGAAAAGAGAAGAAAAGAAAAGAGAAGGAAAGAGGAAAGAAGAAAAGAGAAGAAAAAAGATGAAAGAAAATACAAAATGAAAAGAAAGGAAAAGAAAAAAGAGAGAAAAGAAAAGAAAAGATGAGGAAAAGAAAGGAAAAAGAAAAGAAAAGAGAAGAAAAAAGAAAATAAAAGAAAAGGAAAGTAAATGAAAGAAAAAAGAAAAGGAAATGAAAGGAAATGAAAGGAAATGAAAGAAAAGGCAAGGAAAGGCAAGGCAAGGCAAGGCAAGGCAAGGCAAGGGAATGAAAATAAAAGAAAAAAAAGAAAAGAGAAAAGAAAAGAAAAGAAAACAAAGACATATGAAAAGAAATCCTGCTTCAACCCATAACCTTTGTGATTTGTGTGCTTGAAATTTCTTTTTAGAGCTGAAGAACCCCTGGCATTACAGGCTCAGCCTGCCGACTGATCCCAGATGTCAGAGGTGGTCTGCCATGGTATGTTCCCTAACATCCCTCCCCTCTCAAGCCTTTTGACACTAATTTTTACATTACAGGTGGAGCTTGAGTGACTCTAGTCATACATATCTTTGTTGGAATTGGTGTCAAAGTTTCTCACTTTGCTTGTAAAGGTATAGACCAAGAAAAATTCAGAGCGCAAGCTCAGCGAAGGGTGGTCACACCTTGGAGACGGGTAGTTTTTGGGATGGAGGTGTGTTTTGCTGTTATGATGAGATTATAATGAGCAAAGTTCACCCAAGGATAGTATTTTGTCAGAAAAGTGAGAGTCTGGGGGCCCATTCCCAGGCATATTTATCAGATTCAAAAATGCTTCACTGCACAGCATTACACACACTAAATAGGTTCTTGTATCTTTGTACAGTAGCATTGTCTTTGACCAGGTACGTGTATCCTGGTTACCAGGGTGGGTCTCCATCTCTGTGTCCCATAGTACCTTCCAGTTCCCGTCTTATCACAGAGCCTGGCCGCAGTGTCTCCACGCCGCTCCACCCTCCGTACAGTTTCTCTCAGAGTCGGCACACCATGTTCCCCAGGTGTTGCCAACATCTAAGGTTGCCTAGGGAACTTCTGTGGGATGGAAGCCTTCCATAACCTCCATGCTCCACCCTGAAAGTTTCTTCAATGCTGTACCTTTCCTTAAAATGCGAATATAAATTTAATTTCTAAGTCACCTCCAGCAATAATTCCAGAGACCTGCACTGCAGAGAGCTGCTCTCCTCGATGGAGCAGGAGACCTTACCTACATTGGTAAGGAATGGTGAGGAAATGCTGCATGCTGTATTGGGTTTGCGTGGCAGTGCTTTGGTAGCGGGGGGGGCTACAGGGGTGGCTTCTGTGAGAAGCTGCTAGAAGCTTCTCCTATGTCTGATAGAGCCAATGCCAGCTGGCTTCAAGACGGATCTGCCACTGGCTAAGGCTGAGCTAATCAGCAACAGTGGTAGCGCCTCTGTGATAACATATTTAAGAAGGGGGAAAAAAACCGGGAAGCGGCAGCCGGAGAAGAGAAGAGTGAGAATATGTGAGAGAAACAACTCTGCAGACCCCAAGGTCAGTGAAGAAGGAGGGGGAGGAGAGGCTCCAGGCGCCGGAGCAGAGATTCCCCTGCAGCCCGTGGTGAAGACCATGGTGAAGCAGGTTGTCCCCCTGCAGCCCATGGAGATCCACGGTGGAGCAGATATCCACCTGCAGCCTGTGGAGGACCCCACGCTGGAGCAGGTGGATGCCCGAAGGAGGCTGTGATCCTGTGGGAAGCCCATGCTGGAGCAGGCTCCTGGCAGGACCTGTGGAGCCATGGAGAGAGGAGCCCACGCTGGAGCAGGTTTGCTGGCAGGACTTGCGATCCCACGGGGGACCCACGCTGGAGCAGTCTGTTCCTGAAGGACTGCACCCCGTGGAACGGACCCATGCTGGAGCAGTTCATGAACTGCAGCCCGTGGGAAGAACCCACGTTGGAGAAGTTCGTGGAGAACTGTCTCCTGTGGGAGGGACCCCATGCTGGAGCAGGGGAAGAGTGTGAGGAGGAAGGAGCGGCAGAAACAACGTGTGATGAACTGACCGCAACCCCCATTCCCCGTCCCCCTGCGCTGCTCGGGGGGAAGAGGTAGAAAAATCGGGAGTGAAGTTGAGCCCAGGAAGAAGGGAGGGGTGGGGGGAAGGTGTTGGGTTTTTTTTAAGATTTGGTTTTACTTCTCATTATCCTACTCTGATTTTCATTGGTAATAAATTAAACTAATTTCCCCAAGTCAAGTCTATTTTGCCCATGATGGTAATTGGTGAGTGATCTCCCTATGTCCTTATCTCGACCTACGAGCCTTTTCCTCATATTTTCTCTCTCCTGTCCAGCTGAGGAAGGGGAGTGAGTGAGCAGCTGTGTGGTGATTAGTCCGGCTGGGCTTAAACCACGACACATGCTCTCTACGTCTCTGCAGAGTTCATGCGGAGGGAACCAAAAGCCTTTCTTTCAGCTCGGGCATCCCCACATCCAAAGGCATGTCTATGGTGCAAAAGCCCTTCTTTACCTAGTCTGGACACGCAGATGAATTGAGAGGGATGCCCAGCAGCTCTGCCCAGTGCGTGGCCACCAAGGGCAGGGACGGCCCGCTGGGCCTCCAGGGCACGGGGACTGCCTCGGGGCAGCACCGAGGAAGGGTGCTGGGCGGAGGGCGGAGGGCGGGCGGGCGGGGCTGCGCATGGCGGGCCTCGTCGCCCCCACGTCACAGGGCCACCGCCCGGCAACGGCGCAATCACAATGCCCTGGGACAGGATAAAAGGGAGCATCGTCCCCTGTCCCGCTGCCAGAGGGCAGCCCGAAGACACCCGAGAGGAAGCCCATGAGGAGACGGTGGAATTACTTGGAGAGGGGGCTGAGGGAGGAAGAGTGGAGGAGGTGGGACGAGGCTGCTGGAGGTTCCCCACTGCCAGGCCAGCTCCCAACAGGGCCCCCTTCACAGCCCATCTGATGGATGAAAATCCTGCCTCAGCCTTCAGGGATCAGACAGCAGCTGCTCAGGAGATGAGAAGAAGCACCGAGGCCTGGAGGTGCCCAAGGCTCTCAGGCCTCTTCAGCTGGATAAGCGGTGGCAAGACCAAGGGAATGCCTTCTGGAGGAGCCCTGCAGAGCTCGCCGTCCTCACCCTCTGCGGAGCCAGCGGCAGCAGCCGTAAGAAATGGGATGCAGAGATGTTGACGGGGTCCCAGCGCTTTGGAGCACCCACTGGTGCCCTGCCAGGCGCGGGAAGGATTTTGCCCGCAGGGTCGATCAGGCCGGGGGCCTTTGGCCACTCTAGGAAGCCCCTGAGGTGGCTCCAGGTTAAGGGAGAATAGGGCTGGGGCATCTCCTGGGAGGCGTGAGCAGCCTGTGGGAGGAGGAGGCAGGTCTTGCTCACATGCTCAGGGACTGGCCGATCGCCAGCGCTGGGGTCAGGAAGGAATTTTCCCCCGGGGCAGATTGGCACCGGTCCCCGGGGGTTTTTTGCCTTCCTCTGCAGCATTGAGCACGGCCGCTTGTCAGGGCTCCTCAGGTCCCTTTTGGCTGGGTCACTGCCTGCTGCTCATGCACCACGAAGACGGCCTCTCGTGCCCTGCAGCTGGGGGGAGGAAGGCTTTTTTTCCCCCACGGTGGGCTAGCGAGTGTTCCCGGGGGTTTTTTTGCCTTCCTCTGCAGCGCGGAGCACGGCCACCTGCCAGGGTTCCTTTGGCCATTGTGGCTAGGTGCCTGCTGCTCCTGCTCCACGAAGGTGGCCCTCGTGCCCCGCATGCGGGGGGAGGAATCTCTCTAGACTCCCAGGGCGGGCCCCCAGGGTGGCCCCCAGGGCTTGCTTCTCCTCCTCTGTAGCATTGAGCACAGCCCCTTGGCAGAGCTCCTCCGGGCCCTTTCGCCTCGCTTCTTGCCTGCTGCTCTTGCACCTCCGAGGCGCCACTCGTGCCCTGGCTTGCTCGAGCGCTCTTGCCCAGTGCCACTTTGGAGCGGGAGCGAGCTCTGCTCTTCCCTCGGCTCCATTTCCCCAGGGGCTCTTGCCTGCGCTTGGAAGGGCTCCAGGCTCACTGCACCATCTGGAGCTGCCACTTTTCAGCTGTCCCGGCGTGCAGGACAAGCGGGCCCGAGAGCGCTTGTCATGCGTCACTGGCCAAGAAGCGCAGCGGAGCAGGTTTGGGAAGGCAGAAAGTGTGCTTGTCATCGATACGTGTCATACTTTGGAAAATACCCCACGGTACCACACACCTCTTCTTCTGCTTGTCCTTTTGTGTGTGGTCGGGACCGATGCTCATAGTTCAAGTTGTCGCTCTTCAGGAACCAGGGACTGCCTGGCCTGTATTCCTGCTGCGACTTTCCGTGGCTCTGTGGCATTCCTTTGCCAGACAGCAAGGGCTGGTTTTTTCAAGCTACACTGAAGAATGCATCCGCCTGCTCCTGGCTACACACGCGCACTGTGTTAGCGCTAGTGAGCATTGGCTCTGCAAGGGATTCAGAAAAACAACATAAAATCACATAAAACCACATAATAAGCCTTAAAATAACAAACCATAAAATAACATGCCATAAAATAAAACAAAGCAAAGTAAACCCAAACAAAGTAAAGGAAAAAAAACCTAAACTAAACTAAACTGAAATAAGAGAAAAATAATGAATATAAAATACGTACAGTAAAATAAAAAATTATAATAAAACAACATAGTAAAATATAATAAATATCATAAAATAAGAGGGAAAAATGTGAAGAAAAAGAAAAGAAGAGAAAAGAAGAGAAAAGAAGATGAAATGAGTAAATGAAATTAAATGAGATTAAATTAAATGAAATAATGAAATGAAATTAAATGAAATGAAATTAAATGGACAAGGAAATGATAGAATGAAATGAAATGAAATGAAATGAAATGAAATGAAAGAATAAATTGGAATAATGAAATGAGAAAATGAAAAATAAGGTGAAAGAATGAATCAAATGAATAAATTAAATGAAAGAATGACAAATTTAAATTAAAGAGAGAAATGAAATTTAAGAATGAAATGAAATGAAAAAAGTGAACTCATTAAATGAAGGAATGAAAGGAAATATAATAGTGAAATAATGAAAAAAGGAAATGACTAAAAAAATTAAATGAAAGAATGAAAATAAATGAAAGACAGAAAATATATGTAAAATTGTAAAATGAAATGAAGAAATATAATTAAATGTAAGAAAATTTCATTTCATTTTGCCATTTCATTTCTTTTCATATTTTCATTTCATGATTTCGTGTCATGATTTAATTTAATTTCATAATTTTATGTCATTTTATTTCATTTCATTTCATTTCATTTAATTCTTTTATTTGATTTTTTGTTAGTTTTGTTTCATCCTTAAATGCAATGTTTTTCTTTTCATTCTTTCATTGTTTCATTTTGTCATTTCATTTCATTCTTCCATTCATACTTTTGTTTCATTTTTGCATTATTTCATTCTTTCATTCTGTCAATATTTCATATCATTACTCCTTTTCACTCTTTAATCTGTTCATATCATTTTTTCTTTTCATTTCTTCATTCTTTCTTTCATTTTTTTATGTCTTCATTTCATCATTTCATGAAATGAATCAAAAACACATGAAATGAAGCAACAAAATCAAATGAAAGAATGAAATGAAAAATAACATAAAAAAGGAAGTAAAATAAATTTAAATTGAATTAAATTAAAGAAGGAAATAAAAGAATGGACTGAGATGAAAGGAGGAGTTGGAAAATGAAAGGAAGGAAATTAAAAACAACATGAAAGAATGAAACAAAAGAACGAAATGGAAGAAAATAAATGAAAGAATGAAATTACATGGAAGAATGAAATTAAAAATGGATTAAATGAAATGAAATGAAATTCAGTTAAATGAAACAAAATGAAAGAACAAAATAGTGACACACAAAAATGCACTAATGACAAAACGAAAGAATGAATGACTGACAAAACCAAATGGTGAAATAGAATAATAAAATAATGAAACAATGGAATAATGACATAATGTAACGCTGTAACGCTATAATGAAATAATGAAATGAAATCATGATACAATGAAATACAATACTTTAATTTCATTATAATGAATTCTTTCTTTTAATTTAATTTAATTCAATTAACTTCATTCCATTCCATTCCATTTTGCCATTTCAGGATTTCACGTAATGTTTTCACTTCATGATTTCAGCTCATTTCATCATTTCATTTCATTTCATGTCATTTCATTTCATTTTTTCATTTCATGTGATTTCATGTCATTTCTTTTCATTCTTTCATTTCATTTCATTCTTTAATTTAATGTTTAATTTAATTCGTTCCTTTCATTGCATTTTTCCGTTTAAATTCTTGTAATTCTTTGATATTGTTTTATGTCACTTCATTTCATTCTTTCATTTAATTTCATTTTACATTTCAATCTTTCATCTCATTTAATTGTTTCATTTTTCATGTCTCCATTTCATTGCATTATCTCATTTTAAATTTCATTTTATTATTTCATTTTTTCATTTCATTCTTTCATTTCTTAAATTAATTTCATGTCATTTCATTTAAGAATTTCATTTAATTTCAATTAAATATATAATTTTGTTTAATTTAATGTTATTTCATTTCATTCTTTCATTTTGCTTTGTCTAATTTCTTTTGATTTCACTTAATTTCATTTCTTTTCATTTCATATTTTAATTTCATGATTTAATTTCATATTTTCATTTCATGTCTTAATTTCATTATTTCATGTTATTGTTTAATTTCTTTTCACTCATTCATTTTATCCTTTAATTTAATTTCGTTTCATGTTGTGATTTCATTTCATTCTTCAATTCACACTTTCATTTCATTTTTTCATTGGTTCATTGTTTCATTTTTTCATTGTTTCATGTCAGTATTTTTTTTATTTTCATTTTTTCATGGCATTATTTCTTTTCATTCTTTCATTCCTTCATTTTTTTTTTACTTTATCACTTCAGTATTACCAATGAAATAAAATAAAAAGACATTAAATGAAATGAAAGAATGAAATTAAGAGAATGAAATAAAAAATTACATGAAAGAGTGACATAAAATGAAATGAAATAAAATTAAATGAAAGACAGACATAAAGTGAAATAATGTAATGAAATGAAATGAAATGGAACCTAAGAATGTATTAGTGACATGAAAAAATGAACTACTGGCAAAACAAAAGAATGAACGACTGACAAAACAAAATAATTAAATAGAATAATACAATAATGAAACCATGAAATAATGACATCATATAATGATATAATGAAATAATGAAATAATTAAATGAAATAATGATACAACGAAAGGAAATAATTTTTTTCAATTCATTCTTTCATTTCGTTTCGTTTTGCCTTATTTAATTTCATTTCATATTGTCATTTCATGATTTCACTTCATGATTTCATCTCATTGCATTAAATGCACTGAATGAAATGAAATGAAATGAAAAGGCGAATGGAAATGAAATTGAATGGAAAAAATAAACTAAATGATATTACATTAAATGAAGGGTGAAATTAAATTAAATTAAATTAAATTAAATTAAAGGAGGAAATGAAAACTCAAATGAAAGAATGAAATGAAATTACATGACATGAAATTAAATTATTTTTTAAAATGAAAGGCAATGAATAAAAGGAAAATCTGAAAGGAAAGTGATAAGTATATTAAGTGGAAGGCTAAAAGGAAAGAATGTAATGAAAGAATGAAATTAAATGAAATCATGACATGAAATGTAAGAATTAAAGTATGAAATCAAATGAAATAAAATGAAACAAAATTAAATGAAATGAAAAATGAAGTTATTAAATAATGAAAAGAAATCGAATGAAATAATGAAAAGAAGTGAAAGGATGAAATGGAATGAACTGAACTGAACTGAAATTAAAGGAAATTAAAGGAAATAATGCAATGAAATTCAATGAAACAATGAGATGAAATGGTGAAATGAAATGAAATAATGAACTGAAAGGAAATAATGCAGTAAGATGAAGTGAACTAAAATGAAATGAAAGAACGAACAGAAATGAAAGAAATTTAAATGACAGAATAAATAACATTAATAAGATTTAAAAAGAAAGTGAAATTAAAGAATTACATAAAATAATGAACTATCATGCAGTAAACGAATCAAGGGAAATAAAAAATGAAATGAAATGAAATGAAAGAATGAAAAGTAAGAATGAAATAATTAAGTCCAATAATAAATGAAGGAATGAAATGCAATGCAATTAAATGATATGAAATAATGAAAAAAAAAAACCAAAAAAATTAATTGAAAGAATGAAAAGAAATTAAATAAAATCATCAAACGAAACTAAATGAAATAATGAATTCATTAAAAAAAGGAAATCATGAACTGAAATGAAAAAATGAGTTAATGAAATAAAATGAAATGAAAGAATAAAATAAAAAATAAAATATAAAATAAAATAAAATAAAATAAAATAAAATTACATGGAATGAAATGAAATGAGAAAAAAGAATGAAATCAGATGAAGAAATGAAGGAATTTTTTAAAAATATTGACATTAAACAGAAGACTAAACAAATCAAAGATTGAAATTAAATGGAAGAATAAAAACAATTGAAAGAATGAAACTAAAAAAAGCAATGAAATTAAATGATGAAATGAAATGTAAGAATGAAATGAAATGAAGCAATTAATGGAAATCAAACAAAAGAGTGAAATGCAATAAAATAATGAAATGAAATGAAATAAAATTAAATGAAATTAAAGAAAATTAAATGAAATTAATGACAATGAAACGTAAGAATGAAATCAAATTGAAAGACTGACATGAAATGAAGGCATGAAATGAAATAAAATAAAATTAAATGAAATGAGAGAATCTATTTAAAGATTGAAATAATTAAATGGCATGAGAGAATGGAAGAAAATTATAAAATGAATTTAAATGACTATCATGAAATGAGTAAGTGAAATGAAAGGAAATGAAATGAAAAAATGAAATGTAAGAAAAATTAAATGAAGGAATTTAAATGAAAGAATGAGATGTAAAAATGAAATGAAATAATGAAACAATAAAGGAATAAGAGAATGAAATGAAAAATTACATGCAAAGAAAGAATGAAAAGACTGTATTATATGAAATGAAACGAAATGAAACGAAATGAAATGAAATGAAATGAAATGAAATGAAATGAAATGAAATAATGAAATAACCGAAGAATGGGTTGAAAGAATGAAATACAATGCAATGCAATGCAATGGAAAAATTATAGGAAATTAATTGAAAAATAAAAAATGAAAAGAAAGAAAGTAATGACAGGCTTAAACTGAAGAATAATATGAATGAAATTAAAAGAATGAAGTGAAAGTATGAAATAATGAAATTAAATGAAATAATGAACTTGAAAGAAAAAAGAAATTAAATTAAATTAAACTAAATCATATTAAGTGAAACAAAACTAAATGAAATTAAGTTAAAGAATGATATCAAAGAATGAAGTGAAAAATGAAGGAATTAGTTTAAATGTAATGAAATGTAATGTAATGTAACCGAATTTAATGAAATGAAATGAAATGATTAAAAAAGGAAATGAAATGAAAGAGGGAAATTAAAGGAAAGAATGAATTTAAATAAAAGGCATGAAAATAAATGAAAGAATGAAAGAGAATAAAATGAAAGAATGACTTGAAAAATGACATGAGAGAACAAAATGAAATTAAATGAAAAATGAAAAATTAAATGAAAAATGAAATTAAAGAATGCAATGAAATAAAATGACATTCAATGAAATAAAATTAAATTTTAAATGAAATTGAATGGAAGAATGAAATGAAATCAAATGCAATGAAATTAAATTAAATTAAGGAATGAAAGGCAATGAAATAAAATTAAAAATCAAAAGAAAGTAATAAGTGTAGTAAATGAAAAACAAAAATGAAAGAATGATAGAATGAAACGAAAGAATGAATTCATGAAATGAAATCATGCACTGAAATGAAATCATGCACTGAAATGAAATGGAAATATGCACTGAAAGGAAATAATGAAATAATGCACTGAACTGAACTGAAATTAAACTAAATTAAATTAAAACAAAACAAAATGAAATCAAATGAAAGAATGATATTGAAGAATGAAGTGAAAGAATGTAGGAATGAAATTGAATAAAATTAAATGTAATTAAATGTATTGTAATGTAATGAAATGAAATACTGAAATGAAATAATTAAAAACTTGAAATGAAGGAATGAAATTGAAAAATGAATAAAGATTACATGAAAAAATCAAATGAAATTGTATTAAATTAAATTAAGGATGAAATGAAATGAAATTAAATGAAATGACATGAAATGACAGGAAAGAAGGTAATGAAAGAATGAAATTAAATAAAAAGACATTAAAATAAATGAAAGAATGAAAATGAAATGTGAAATTACTAGAAATTAAATGAATTTAAATGAAAAGTAATTAAATTAAGTTAAATTAAACATTGAAATTAAATGAAATGATATTATGAAATGAAATTATGAAATGAGATGAAATCATAAAGTGGAATCATGAAATGACAATATGAAATGAAATGAAATGAAATGAAATGAAATGAAGTGGAATTAAATGAAATGAAAGAATGAATTGAAATGAAAATATTTTATTTCTTTATAGCATTATTTAATTGAGTTATTTAATTATTTCATTATATCTTTACAGTATGTCTTTATTTCATTGTTTCCTTATTTTATTATTCTTTTCATTATTTCTTTTTGTTAGTAGTTCATTTTCTCATGTCACTATTTCATTCTTAAGTTTCATTTCATTTCATGCCATGTCATTTCATGTCATTCCTTCATTTAATTTTTCATTTCTTTCATTCATTTGGTTTCTTTCATTTTTTCTTTCACTCTCTCTTTTCATTTTCCATTTTCTTTCATTTTTCATCTCCTTCTTTCATTTCCTTTCTTTTCATTGAATTTCATTTTAATCTTTCATGTAATTTGCCATTTCATTCTTTAACCAGGGGTTTTACAGCGTCATAGGGGAAGATAGGGAGTCGGACATACGCTACCCCTTCGGCGATTTAGACCGTGCAAGAGAAAAGCACCTTAGAGATGACCAGGAGGCGGCCCTGAGGCCCCTTATAAAGACAGAAATAAATGTCGGGGTGTGGAATTTGGATAATGAGGTGGGATTCCTGTGCACAAAGAACCATTAAGACTGACCTTGGCATCTCTTGGCATCTCTTGTACGACCCGGGGGAGTGGAGACTCGCCTGCAGATAAGGAGGGGGCCCCGTGGAGGCAGGACAGCTCTGCTTGTGGTCAGCAAAGACAGCGAGATAACAGAAGCCTGAATGGGTCTTTGTTTCTTCCAAAGGCTTCGTGTCCCATCACTGACCTTTGCCTCATTACCGGTGAAATGCATATTCCAACTCACACCCTGCATATGCTAATGAAGACTACAGAGATCGTGCTAAACATGTATGACTATAGCACTCGTCTCTCCACCCAAATCATGCTACATGTCACATATGGGGGGGACCTCGTAGTTTTTGGGGGATGAAAGACAGAGAAAATGATTGTTAAAGTGGGAGAGAAGAACCTGACACCTGACGGAGCAGTCGACGGGCTGCGTTCTCTTCCCCCACCCCAGGCAGGGACGCCTCTCTGGGTACGCGCTGCGCCTCCCACCCTCCGGGTGACAGTTATCCCCGGGTTCTTGTATTACTGTCAAGTTTGCTAGCAAGATTAACCTTAATTAGTAGCACTATTGCAGTTAGTGAATTTATCAACAGCAATCTCGAATCTGTTTCTGTCGCTTTCAATAAAATAACTGATTTCGATTTTTGTGCACCTGCTCAGTGCAAGTCCTTTCTCTGGGGCTCTGATAAACGAATCAGTGAAAGTCCCGGGACTCTGACAGACAAATTTTGAAACCACATTCCTTTTCACGCAACATGAGGCTGATGAGGAACCGGAAATAACGACCGACACCATTCCTTATTCCCCCACCGATATAGCAAAAATTCAGGAGAAATACTCAAGAGAATCAGGAGAAACAGAGACAGAATATGTGTGGAGAGTCTCGCTTATGGGTGGGGATACCATAATGTTGTCCGAGGAGGTGCCCAGAAGTCACTCAATTATGGACAGAGAATGGGGTTTATGAACACAGGAGGGACTAAGTCTCAGGGAAACCTCCGAAGGATAGCGGGACAAGGGGAACGGAAACAGCAGCATCCCACAGGCCCCTGTTCCCAAACCCATCAAAGAAGGATGCTGAACACTCGGGATCATAGGAGATACGCTCTGTGGGCCGAAGGCATTGCAAAAGGGATTCCAAGGGAGGTCATGGACAAATTGCCCACGCCTAACCTGGAGGCATTAATCAGGACATGGAAAGGACTCCAGGAAAGCCAATGGCTCCCTCCTATCCTGAGAAAGGCCGGAGCCAAACGCCCTCTCCAACCCACTGCATAGGGACTTGATTGATTTAAGGGGCCCTGGTTTGGGAAACTCCCCTTAACCTGTATGCCTGCACAGCCACCGATGCCCATAGAGGGGAGCATAAAATTGACACTCGGTGCATTATCCCTTCCTTTTAAAACCGGTCCTCGTTGGACTGGGGTTTCTGGTTTTTTTCTGTTCTCTTTTAGGAGGAAATATCACAGGTGGTTAGAGAAGACCTACAGTCAAGCCTATAATGAACAGTGATTGTGAGCATTTGCAGCCAGCGTAGATCGACAGGCTAGTAACTGCACAAACCATCGCTGCTGGCTCGCTGATCTTTGCGGAATGTGTCTATTGGCACCACAAACGTTGGTTTGGGGGATCCTTTTCCTCGCCCTTACTGCCACAAGCGGCTGGGGAGACGAGGCCCCAAACCTTGCCTGGGAAATGATAAAGGGCTTTATGAGAATATGGGGGCAACCGGATCAAGGAGGATATATTACTTTACCCCGAGCAGCTGAAGAGGGGCTGAGATTTTTCATGATGCCGGTGAATTTGAGGTTTATTTTGAACACGACTAATGCCACCTCTCTTACATTTTTGGCAAAGAAGTGGACGACTGTAAACCCTGATAGCCAGGTACGATGGAAGGGTAAGCCACTGATGGGAGGTGACATCTATGAAACATGGAAGGAGCCTCCTAATTTGTCGAGGAATGCCACGTTAATGAATCTGCTCTGTAATGTTACCAGGCCTTTGTTTAATGTAACGGTCCTGGTTCCAATAGAAGGATCAAACCCTTTGTTACGACGTGGCAATTTGTCTAGCGGTAATATTAATTTTGAAAACAGCAATTGTCAGTATCCATGTAGACCTTATCCGTGGGATCCGATGCTCCATCCTCTCCAGAAGCCTGATGCCTTTGAAGCCAACTATACCACAAAGTGGGAACCAAGTTGGCGCATCCAGCTCCCCAAGAGAACATAAAGGTCTCCAAAAGACGGAACTAATCTGATCTGGGCCTGGTCTGGATCTACCACAACGCAACCACCCCAAGACCCTCAATTCAAACCACCCATTAGGGGGGCACCCAGTCCTCTTTTTAACTGTACCAAGGTGATGACATGTGACACTGGACCTGGAGATCCTCCTGAAACATGGTTGATTAGTAGGCTCAGGACCCTGATCAGAGATACATGCACCTGTTGGGGATATGCATCAAAAGGGTGGCAAAATCAAGATTCACCTTGTAACACCACCAATACCTCCTACATTCCCTCAGGCGGCATGCCACATACGCATTGTCCTATAAAGGGAACCCCCCGGAGACAGAGCCGCAAATAACTGTCGTAAGGTTTGCTGACCATTATAATTGCAAGGCAGCTGTATACACGGCTCCTCTGGGATTGGCTTGGGGATGTTCTGATGGAAAGTTTTAGTCATATTTAACATTGGAACAACGTGCGGGATTGAAGTGTGGTGTTGGAATCCCCTCTTTGTGTCCCTCTAGAGTATTTAGTTTCACATCCCACCGCCACAGAACACACACAGAACACAGTAATAACCCCACAGCACGGCCCGGGTGGGCGATAAACGGAGTTGAGATACCTGACTGTTATACCCCAGGGATGGTAATTTCTTTAATGTTGGAAAACATGTTTATCCCATATCACAGAATCACTAAGGTTGGAAAAGACCTGCAAGATCATCAAGTCCAACCATCAACTAACACCACCACCATTAAACCATGTCTCGCAGTGCCACGTCCACAAGTTCCTTGAACGCTTCCAGGGAGGGTGACTCCACCACCTCCCTGGGCAGCCTGTTCCAGTGCTTCACCACTCTCTCAGTAAAGTTTTTCCTAATATCCAGCCTAAACCTCCCCTGGCGCAACTTGAGGCCATTTCCTCTTGTCCTGTCACTATTCACTTGGGAGAAGAGACCAACACCCACCTCACCACAACCCCCTTTCAGGTAGTTGTAGAGAGTGATGAGGTCTCCCCTCAGCCTCCTCTTCTCCAGACTGAACAACCCCAGCTCCCTCAGCCGCTCCTCACAAGACTTGTGCTCCAGACCCCTCACCAGCTCCGTCGCCCTTCTCTGGACACGCTCCAGCACCTCAAGGTCCTTCTTGGAGTGAGGGGCCCAAAACTGAACACAGCATTCGAGGTGCGGCCTCACCAGCGCCAAGTACAGGGGCACAATCACCTCCCTGCTCCTGCTGGCCACACCATTTCTGATACAAGCCAGGATGCCTTCTTGGCCACCTGGGCACGCTGCCGGCTCACCTTCAGCCGGCTGTCAATCAACACCCAGGGGTCCTCTTCTGCGGGGGAGCTTTCCAGCCACTCGTCCCCAAGCCTGTAGCGTTGCGTGGGTTTGTTGTGACCCAAGTGCAGGACCCGGCACTTGGCCTTGTTGAACCTCATACAATTGGCCTGGGCCCATCGATCCAGCCTGTCCAGATCCCTCTGCAGAACCTTCCGACCCTCCTGCCCAACTCGGTGTGGTGTGCAAACTTGCTGAGGGAGCACTCACCTTACTCTTCCTTCGTCACACTTACTCTTCCTTCTTTATGCTGACTCTTCCTTCTTTTTCCTTTTACCCCTTGTTTGAGAATTATGTAACTATACAGGGAGTTAGGGATATTCTATCACTTTTGTCTGCAACTAATAAAGGATTTCTATTGACTCTCCTGGTCCCTTGGTGTTAAGCTCGCCTTTATTTCTCTGCAGGGGATCACAAAACCAAAACAGAACTTGTCCTTTAACCCAGGGCTTTAGGACTCGGCTTGCCATAGAAGGTGCAGGTTTTCCTCTTGCCATTCATCATGGCACTGAAGTTGATGAGTGAGGCAGGGTAAGTGCTGGACTTGCTGAACACGGCTTTCGCTGTCACCCTTACTGGGATGATGGCAATGGTCTCGCCTCCTTCACAGATGCTGGGCTCAATCACCTGCAAACGGAGGAGGGGTTGGTAAATACAGCAGAGGACAGCCTCTATCTCTGTCCCCTGATGCCACCCCAAGTCCCCATCAGCTCACCCTCCCTGCTTAAATGCCTCCTCCAGAGCCAGAGCTTCAGCTCTGCTTAGGAAGCATCACAAATGGTTTCTGAAAGACTTGATTGCATATGGATGAGAGAGGATTCCCCAACTAAAGCCTTCCTTCCCGAAGACACAGGTCCTGCTTACACTCCCAAGACACGGTGTGCTAACACCGCCTGGCCCAGGCAGCTCACCTGGCACTGCAGCATGGGTTTGTCCTCAATGTTCATTTCCATCTTGGGGTGGAAGAGCAGCTGGACCTGCACGGGGTGCCCGGAGGCAGTCAGCACGCCCTTCTGCAGCTGGAGAGTGAAGTGGGATGCCAAGTCGCGTATGTCGGTATCCATGGTTTCCAGCTTGAAACTGGGGTGAAAGGGAAGGAACAGACCTCTGCAGTTAAAAATACCGGTGCCACCAGCACAGCCGGGACTTTGCATAGGACCATAAAAAGTAATACAAGGTAAAGGGTACAGCTCTGCTCGGGGAATCCCAGATCTTGACACAGAGAGCAGACAATCAGCACTGCTGTAAGCTAACTGACACCAAAGTTCTTCATTCCCTCCTTTCAAGAGTCTCATAAAGAGAAATGAGCTGACCCTCAAAGGCGGCAATGAATCTCAGCAGTGAGGGGCTTACATTTCAGGGTCTCTCCTTCTGGTTCCTGCTGAGCTGTGAAGAACTGCTGGTGCGTGGCTGGATGCTCTATTAAAGTATTTGAGATTAGAGAGCCCAGGTTTTGTATTTACTTGCACCATGAGGTAGCCAGCATGGGAACAGGTTCTAACCATGGACAGGAGAATGCAGGCCTGGGCAGGTGGTGGCACCATGCACTCATGGACCAGGCAGCTGGACCCACCTGCACGCAATCTCGTACTTCCCTTGGTTCTTCAGAGTCAGCACTTGCTTTGCATCATCCAGGACCTTAAGCATCCCAAAATCCACGCTGCCACCTGCACCTGCAGAAAACCTGCAGAGAGAGGTAAGAAATGGTGAGTATTTGTGAGCTGCTGCAGACTACACCAGGTGACAAGATACAGATTTGGAGTTCTCAGGTGGCACAAACCCCTTCTCGGCAAGTTTCCCTTCTGGGAAGTTTTCTCTAGCTACTTTGCTGCCCCTTCCCTTACTCAGAGAATATCTGCAGGGTTTAGCAGCTAAGGAGCTCGCTTTCCATCTCCTTGCTTCCAAGCACAGATCCAACCACTCTATGTGCCATGCCGAGCCTTCAGAAGTTGCCAACTGCTTGTTCACATCACTGTTGTTTCAAAGCCCCCAAATCCATCTGCACATGAAGTTGCACACTTCAAAGCTTGGAGGTGGGAGACTCAAGGCTCTCTCTGTGCCCTGACAGTGCTTCACTCCACGCAGCTTGGAGGATACGTGCGTTACGTATCCGTGCCACGCTTGCATGGTACCCCATCCCGTCCCAAGTGCTTTGGTTGCCCACCTGCCAAGGCAATGCCATGCACCCGGACTACTTGGCTTCGGGGGCATCCACTCACCTTTAGACATGCTGATGCTCAGAGCAACATCATACACCTCCGCAAGGATTTGGATATTTTCAATCTGAACGATCCCCAGCATGTTTTCTGCACCTGAAACCTGAGGTGGAAGCAAACAAACA
Organism: Gavia stellata; assembly: GCF_030936135.1. Classification (NCBI taxonomy): domain Eukaryota; kingdom Metazoa; phylum Chordata; class Aves; order Gaviiformes; family Gaviidae; genus Gavia; species Gavia stellata. The sequence goes on from NC_082601.1 coordinate 44,766,603, forward strand.
CTGCTTGGACCATTCTCCTCAATTCTTTTGCTAGACAATATACGAGGAGGCCTTGCCTCTGCCGGCTGCTTCCACCATGGCCTCCCCTGCTTGACAAGCATTTGTGGACTCCTAAGCTTTCCTAACCTGTTCATCTCATGGGCTGACCCAGGGAGATTCTGACACAGTAAGAAACCCTGTCAGCCCACCTCGGCACTCCTCTAGCAGCAGTGTTGCTGCTAAAGCGCCCTGGGAAGCAAGGCGATGTTAGAGCAACCACAAGAAGTGTGAGGTGTCCCAGAGCATTGACGACCAACCCTCTCCTCTTCAACCACCCAGCACCCTCACTGAAACACAGCCCCTAAACCATGGGGAACAAAATCCCAGGCTGAGAGTTTGTTGCTCTATGTTAAGAGCCCCAGACAGACTCCAGGATGGCTGCAGGGAGCACGCCCAAGTCTGGACAACCAAACGACAGCACTCAACCATGCACAGCAGCAAATTTATGCATGGGCTCCGGATGAAGCCTTGTAACCCAGACGTAAGCCATGCAGAGGCAGCACCTCTTCCTGAGGTGCTGTACAGCAGTACATCTCTTCCGGACTCCACAGAGTACTTGCCCTGTGAAGCTCAGCTACAAGAGCACCCTAGTAGTCACCTAGTTTCCAAAACGTTATCCTTCAGTGAGAGCTGCTTGCTGCTAAGGGCCTGGCCCCCGGCAATGCAGGTAGAAAGGAATCTCAGGAAGGCTCATCCTTTTGCCCTCTTGGCAGGGTACCCTTCAAGCACAGTCTCCCTCCCTAGGAGCACAGCGATCACTCTGCCCTGCTCTGCCAGGGAGGGCACAGTCCCCCTCACCTCTAGTCGGATCATCTTCTTAATGCTTAGAGCCTTCATGGCCTTGAAATAGAGATGCACACCAAATTCCGTGCGGGGAGCAACGATGCCCTCATCTTGTGACGTGGAGAAGTCCTCCCCGAGGTTTTCCAGCCCACTGACCCACCAGGCCACGGGCAGTGGGGTGCTGTTTTGCAGCACCAGGGTCTCGCTGTCCCTCCTGTAGAGACAAGAAGACACTCAGCACTGGTTGCTCGACGGTCATGCTAGCCTTGCAACTGAATGCAACTTGGAGTAGCCCTAGCCATGCGTATGAAACCATACTTTAATGGTTTCTCTATGTCACAAGTCTGAGAGGTGAGGTCCTTGGGGGGCAGCTTGGTGTTACAAGTGTATCCAACAGAAGGGAGATAAGGAGGAACAACTGGACTGCTCTGCAACCAGCAGACAAGATACAAATGCATCGAGATGCCCATGGCACAGCATTGCTGGGGGGCTATGGAGCTCGTGGCTGTTACAGGATATCGAAGCCAGCGAGGAATGGTGAGCAAGAGACTGGGAATTGCTGGGAGAAAAAGGGATGCTAGCCCAGCCAGCTGGGAAAAACCTCCCTGGCCTCTCCCTTGTCCCTGCCCCAGACTCTTCTCAGGATCCTACAGACTTCATATGCAAGAGTGCATTCAGGGCCCACAGGAGCAAAGATGGCACCAGGCTGCAGTGAAGTGATGGAGATGACAATGAAGTCCTCCACTGAGGCCCTGTTGCCACAACAGACATAAAATAGGTGAAGGGCTTTGCGTTATAACCTGTCCCATGTCTTTCTTCAGTGCCTTCCTCCTCCTCCTCCTCTCCACATTCAACTTTAGAGCCCACCTTGCTGGACTGGCTTTCATCAAGAATGGAGGAGGGAACGACTGAGTTATGGGATGAGATGGTGTGAACAATCCCAGCAGAGTGCTTTCCTCCTTGATCTGACAGAGACTGGACATCTTCAAAGTTTGCTGAGGAGGAAGGACATGGGGAGGGAAGAGGAGGGTGAATGTGGCCAGGCAATCTGCTCTTGCCATTCGTCACTTTGCACGGCCACGTGCAAAAGACGGAAAACTTCCCAAGACGAGAAACTCCCAAGGCAGAGTTTCCCTGCCCAGGCTGTCTCTGCCCTCAGAATTTTGAGCTTGTGCTTTTGTTACTGGGAAGGAGCGAATACAAAAGAGCTTGTGATATTAGACCTGGTTCTACCGGCTGAAGAACTCATCCAGTCCTACTCTTTGTGGATGAGGGACACAAGGGGATATCCTGATTATTCCCCCAGTCCATGGTAGGCAGATATGAGCTTGCTTAGACTGCACTCAGGGCTGGTAGAGGGTGCGCATTCCAAGCCACAGACTTTCACCCGGGAATTCCTCCACCAAGCTGGGGAACTGGTGGCTGCTAAAAGCATGGGCTTTCCATGGAGAATGAGGTCACGGAGAGCTCAGGGGAGGTGGGCTGGACTCCCTGCTGTGTCCACACTCAGGACAGCCAATGCCAAACCCTCACCGTTGTCCTGGCCTGCTGGTTCCCCAGTCTTGCGCTTTGCCTGCTCATCCTGCAGTCTTTTCTGGTCCTGATAGTACTCCAGCACCTCTGGGGGCAGCTTCTCACCCGGGGCGTGTGGAAGCAGCAAGAAGGTGGTGTGGCAAACGCAGTCCTTGAGCATCCGCAGGATCTGTGTGCGTAGGGAAGAGAAACCATAGACGGGATGTGTTTCTTCACCTCCATCCCATGAACAGACTCCCCAGCCAACCTATCTTCTCCCTCATTCCTTCCTCCCAACAACACAGACTATCCAACCCCGCCACAGCCTGCCAGCCCAGTTGGCTAACCCTCAAATGCCACCAGATTTTGCCCTGGGGACTGCCTCCATCTCCCCGGCACAAGCCTGGGAACGCTGGAGCCCTGTGGAGCTACAGGAGTATGCACATGGGGACCAGACCTTCCCTCCCACCTGCTCCTCAGCAAGTACTGCTGGTCGAACTCCAGCGAGTAAAACTCGATGGGGAACTCGCATGGGTTCTTCACCACCACCGTCCCCTCCGCCCCACGGCTGTACGGCAGCACCGCTCCCAGCTCGAGCACTGCGGGGCTCAACTCCAGATGTGGCTCCAGCCCCTGCCCCGAGACCTGCAGCTGGAGGGGCTGGCTGCTCTAGCAAATGTTAATCTTCAGCTCCTTCTGTAGGAATTCTGAAAAGAGAGAAGTGCAGAGAGCTCCTCCATGAAGTCCCAGGTGACAGGGCCTCAAATTCAACCCTTGCCCCAAGGTCAGGGATGTTACCAGTACCTCTAAGGTGAATGGAAAACAGATACTAACTTACAGCAGGGGCTACGGCACCTGCATGCTGGCTCTGAGTAATTGGGATGCATCCTGCTGTGAAGTGGAACTGCATATTTGGGGATCAGATGGATCTAAAACAGACTACCACATGTTTCCACCTAGTCAGTCATGAGGGAGCGCAATGCTCATAAGAAAGGTCCTCGTGGGTGGACTCAGCTCCCACAGGACTCAGGGGCTGCTTCACCTCCTTCTTCAGGGTTATGTTGCCCAGACACAGTCCTGGCAATGCTGCATCAGGCAAACGTCAGCTACATGAAGGAGGCAGAGGAGCTCTCACTGGCTAGAAATAAGGGTCTTCCTCTATGCTCAGGGCTTGGCTCTGGTTAAAGCCAGAGACAAGATGGTTACAGCCTGCAAGCACGCCCATGCAAGGAGGAAGATGAGGGGAAACAGGCAGATTTCCCCCCATGTGCTGAGAGGGAGCCACACCGCAGTGCCCTGATGCTCTCTGTGCCAGCTCCCCATTGGCATTTCAAAGCCCCTCTCAGAAGAGTGCGCTGCAGGGGAAACTGAGGCACCGTGGGTATGGGGCTTGCAGAAAGCTCCATGTGCAGGCAGACCTCATCTCCTCCTCCCTGTGCTGGGCTCTTGTTACCACACTGCCCTGCCACACCTCCTGGGGGTGACACCTGCCTATCTCACCTCTTCTGGGGGGGAAAGCCTGACTTGCACGTTGCAGTGCTGTCCTGGGGCCAGGGCTCCAGCCGAGGGCAGCACCTTGAAAACACAGGGCTTGGCCTTCGACTCCTGCAGCAGCTTCTGATGCACCCTCGCTGGCAAACGTTTGTCCACCTGAGCACAAAAAACAATTGTGGGAGGTCTCCCTGGTCTGCGAGAACAGACCCTCAGGTCCTGCAGTGCTCTGAGATACTGTCACGGTGCTGAGAGCATCCACATTCAAACCAGCCGCGGCCACCACTGGTCTAGAACTGGAGGGAAGACACATAGGCAGGGCAGGCAGATGGGGAGGCACTGTCCTTGGAGGAGGAATGGGGGAAGATGGCAGACAAGTGAAGCACCAGCTAGTGAACAGGTCCAGGCGAACCAGATTTGCTCGGTACTCTCTAAAGCTTCCTCAACGAGCTGTAGCCCAAGTGCTCAGGCAGCCACAGAGGCAGAAAAGGCAAGAGAGGCAAAGAAAACCCAACCAAGAAGTTAGGCGCTACACGTTGTCTGTGCTTTACCTTCTTAACAGGCTCATTCATGGTGATGAACCATTTACAGGGGACCTGGAGCTGATTGTGGAGCTGGGCGGTTTCTTCCTGGCACTGCCCACACTGGACAGCGGAGAACTCCAGTCTGTCCCTGGAGAGGCAGAGGGACGGCACAGTCACGTTGGCACGGAGGTGGACATGAAACGTGGGGCCTCTTGCTGCCTAGTGAAGGACAGAGCATCCAGCTGAGAGCCCAAGTGACATCTACTGCTGTCCCCAACCTGCTGCCTGCCCCAAAAGGTGGTGTGGGCACAGGGAGGCAAGGGACCGTGAGGTACCTTGATGGGCAGGAGCACGTCCACAGCTCCCAGTGGCAGATTGGCACTTGGTGAGTCGAAGCGCACTTCAAATGTCTTGGTCTTGCAGCAGGGCAGGTGCTTCACACGGTCCAGGTCTACGCTGAAACCTTGAACAGATGAAAATAAAGCAGCTGAGACACTCAAGCGACAGGAAATGTGTCACAAGCACGTTAAGGCCATACGGGTGTCCTGGCTGGTAGCTCTGTGAAGAAGAGGGCAGCTCTTTGCCTCTCTGGAGAAGCCTGCCACTCTTTCTCCCTTGCCACTGCTCAAGGAGAAAGGCTTTTCACAGCCAGAATCCAAGGTTCGCATGGTCAAAAGGAAACATAATAGCTGACGAGCACCGGTAATTCCTTTATCAGGCAACCCAGGGAAGGATGCGCAGACCTCTCCAAAGGAGAACTTCCAACTACAATTCCCACAGGCTGTGGCGCTCCCTGGAAAACAACTTAGAGGAGACACCTGACCATCCTTCAGACCCAGCCAGTCACTGTCTGATGGCACTGCAGCCTTACCTCAAGGCCTGTTTCGCAAGCCTATTTTAATACACCAGAGGCTGAACAGAAGTGCTGAGACATTATGAACTCTAAACCAAAGCACTTCCAAACCACCAAGGGGCCATCTGTTTGCAACGCAAACCCACTGCGTGCACAAAAACTCAGATGATGCTCACGGTAGCCAAGAGCAGAAGATGCTCAGAGGTGACCACAGTGATCAGCACATCCAGCCCCTGCAATCACATGTTAGGGCAGCCACAGGCAGGCCAGGTCTCTGAGCACTGCTGGCCAGGAGAACTCAGGCTCCAAAGCACCAAGCAGGGGGTACTGAGGACAAAGCTATACAAATAAGCACTCAGAAAAACTCCCCATGTCCAGTGGCTTAAGCTAATCTGTCAGAGGCAGCTCCTTCAAGCCCACGTGAAGTCTCCCCAGCACTGGTTACCTGTGTCACACAGGACACGTCCGTCGGCGTGAAAGGACACAGGGAACTGCTCGGTGTTGGTGATCTTCACGATGTGTGTGTGGATGTTCCTGAGAATGACATAGCCAAAGTCCAGGACATACTCCTCGGGCAGCTCAGCTCTGAAAGGAGGAGTAAGGAGCGCCCTTAAACCACAGCCTGGCTACGTTTCCAAGTGGATGGAAGATGCAAATAAAGTGGGTATTTCTGTATTTACTGCTGTAAAAACTCAACTCTAGCCAGTGAAACCCGAGCCTTACCACCTGGTAATAAGTCTCTGGTAAGTCACGGGGAGTGTAGGTCCAAGGCTTTTTCCGCTACCAGTGGGACCTTAACAAAAAATTCGTTTGTACTGCTCTGCAACCAGATCTGTCCCCAGAGGAGCACTGGTAAATGCAGTAATCCACACCTACAAGATTCATGGGAAGGTCCTTTGCCAGAGTAATCCCACTCACAAAAACACCTAAACAATCTGTTTTGCAGAGCCTCTTCCTCCTGAACTGGAGCCTACGGTGCCCGTCCCTCCTCATGAAGGAGAAAAGGAAGGACAAGTTACCTAGGCAAGCCCTGCAGTCCCACCAGCACCCAAGCCACCTGATGTAGGGCTTGTCAAGGCTTTGTCAACCTGTGCCGTTCCCTGCTCTTTTTGCTTAGTGGGATCTGTTAGTTGGAACAAAGACGCCAGCTTTGAGCTGCCTCTTTCAGAGCTGGTCAGCAGGGATGCTGTCTGTGCTGTTTGGATGGGCTTGATGGTCGGCACTGGACCCCCTCAGCTCCAAGAACAGAACCCATCATCGGTGGGGAGCTGAGTCCCCAGCTATTCCCAGCTCTGCAGGCACAAGGAGCTCTCAGGAGCAGGGGTGTGCCGCCGGGTGTTACCCTCGGGGTGCCTGGACATAGGGTACGGGAGTCCCCACTAACTTGAGAAGCCTCCGATGAGCACGCTGGTCAAAGACAGTGTCCTCAGAAGGACCGGAAGCGAGAGCTTTCTGCTGCTCCAGGGCGTGTTCCTCTATCAGCATCTGCTCCATTTGCATCTGCAGCCATGTGTCGAACTGAGGAAAGCAAAGACAGTGGCTGGTTAGCAAAGGCCCTTCCCAAGGGAGAGGCTTGTCTATGAAAGAGGATCCCACCCTGCTTTGTTGAGAGGGGCGATGGGGTCCTCCTGTCTCGCTGCTCAGTCTCTGTGACACCTCCTGCTCTCTTAGACAGGACCTTATCTGGGGGGAAATGAACTCCAGCATCTTTGCCTGTCCGGTCACTGTTATAAAAGCTGATCTGGCCAGACAAACAGACAGACAAGCCAGGAACCTTTCAGTGCTCCAAGTATTTGCCTGCCCCCAGCCACTGCCAAAGCAGCTTGGACAAAAGTTCTCTCCAAAACGGAACCACAACAAAGCTGGTGCCTTTTGGAGACGAACACTGACAGCACGGTCCCAGGGCGCAGTCAGGCTGCTGCTATGAAGCTCTGTAAACCTGGCAGGGCTTGGCGTGTGAGTCACAAACACCCCAGCAATGACCTGCATCTCCATTCACAGAGTACCATAAATTCAATGAGCATGGTCTTCAGGATCTCTCCCTGGGGTAGTCCGGAAGCTGGTGCATCTACAGGAGGGACAACTACCAGAGGTGGGCAGCCCCCGGGGCAACGCTGAGATGATGCGTGATCATGGCCAGATGCGGGCAGGGAGGTCCCAAGTGCCAGCAGGGTACCAGGAAGCCTGCTGCAGGGTGCAAGGGGCCCAAGTGACACGGCGGGAGGGTGGCACGTGACAAACGGGGCAGCAGCCATTCTCACCACGGTGCCCGAGTCGTTCGTGGGTGGCTCCACGGCTGCAGGCTCCCCCAGAACCACTGCTTCGACCCTCTGGCTGTCGTCTTCCACCTTTGCTGTCACCTTGGAGGATCTTCTCATACTTTTTGTTTCCTGAAGGAAGAAAACATCCACAAATAGAAGTGTGGGCGCAGCACCATGCCCACTTAAGCTGGGAAGTCCCACTCCCCCGATGCTGGCCTCTCCCAGAAACAAACTCCTCGAGCAATCTATGCAAAATGGATGCTGCTACTCCTCTCTGAATCCTGATGTTCACTCCCACCCATCTTGCGCCCCACAGAGGAGCATCTCATCCCCTGCAACGCGATGCAAAGCCAACCCTGACAAAATCCCTGCCAGCCCGCATTACAGCTTTCCCAAGCTTTTCTGTCTAGGCATCATCTTTGCAGGCCACCAACAGATATGCTGGCAAGCTCTGCAGGATGGTTCCCGGGGCAAAGCCCACATGGGCTCGTCTACTAGACACTCAGGAAGCAACCAGAGGGTTGAGTGTTGGTCTGACAGCCCTGAAACCTCCAGGCCTGGTGGAGATGGGTGGGAGCTGCCCTATGGGCATATGATATGACATGGGGGAAAAAGCCGGGGACCTACCTGGGGAGCAGACAGGCAGTGCTCACCTTTGGTGTTCTTGGGCAGGTCCAAGTAGGTCCTGGGAAAGATGCCCTCTCCTTTGAGGGAGATTTCTTTCGGCTCCAGGTGACCCACTTGGACCTGGAAAGTCCTGCAAAAGACTCCCGGCACTCCTGGCAGGTAGTAGACCTTCAGCACTTGCTCCTTGCCTGGTCCAATGTAACCCTGCAGGACACCAGAGAAGAGGGAGGAAATGTAAACCAAAGAGGGATTGGTGGAGGGATGGCTCAGACGATAGACACGCTGAGAAGAGAAGGCAGGTTCTCAAAGAGAAGAAAGCATCAGACAACATCGCCTTCTAGCTCTCTTCTACCCAAAAGCTCAAGTCTCCTACACCAGGATGCACTGTGTCCTTCAGAGGGCCTGTAGGGATGCATTCTCACAGCACAGACTACCCTCAGCATGAGCACACCTCTGCTAGCAAGAGCCAGACCGAAGAAATAAAAGCTCTTTTACCAGCTGCTGTGGAAGATGAGTGAACTGCCTGCACTCTCAGCAGACCCAGCAGCTCCTCTCACAGCATGTCAGTGGTTCCCAGGCTGCTGTCGAAGGGCCTCACCCCTTATTAACGACCCCAACCAAACATCTCCTGCCTGTGCGGTTACACCGAGGGTGCACGAGCCTATCTGGACTCACAATGACCTGCAAACATACATCTCTGGAAACGCAGGAGCAGAGACCAGGATGAGATCTCAGGAAGAAGGTGTTGCCAGGAAGGTCACCTCCTCTCCGGGCTTCCAGAAGGACTGTCCGATCCCCGGGCTGGGCTCACGCCAGCCAGGTCGAGAGCAAACTCAAGCAGATGGCAACATGGCTCGGGGTGACAGGACACAGCCGCAGCTTTCCTCGGCTCGCCCTCTGCACGCGGGGCTGGACCCTCAGCTCCCCGCTCCCCTCCACGCTGCAGGGACAAGCTCCTGAGCGGGACACATCCTGCCACTTGGTCCCCCGAGCCCTTATCCAGCGCACCACACAGCTGCAGCGAAAGCGAGCCCTGTCAAGCTGCCAGGGCCGACAATGCTGCTTACGGCAACAACTGCGCGGGTCTGAGCAGAGCTGTGTGTTGGGAAGCTCGCAGGAAGAGGGCATCTACAACGCTCTCCTAGGCAGCCTGACAAAGGGCCAGGGTTAATCGCTTGTGCTACCTCCGTACTCACCGTGCTGGGCACAACCAGGGGCACGCCGGGCAGAGGGCTGTTGGCAGTGGCCGCGCTGGGGCTGAGCACCGCGTAGGTGAAGCCCACCTTGCCGCTGTTCTGCAGGGTGACCTCTGCTTTGGTGACTTTGTTAAACAGCTGAAGAGAGGACAGAGGAGCGGGAAGTTACAGACACAGGCCTGATGCTGGGAATCTCCTTCCTCTTTCATTGGCTTGAAAGGAAATGAACACAGCACAGCAGCAGGGACCGCAGAGGACATATGGGCACTTGACTCTCCCGGGTTAACCCGGGGAGCCCACAGCCACAGAGTACCTCTTAGCCCGACACAGGAATAGATATTTACGGCAGCACGCAGAGGTGCAATAACAACCATGTAAAGACCAGTAACAAAGAAACGAGGGGATACAAGCCCTCTGCCCTTTAAGGTGTCATCCAACATCTAGCTGAAACAAAGAAGGAGGCATCGAGGCATTTCAGAGGAAAAGCCACCTGCATACAAGTACTTGCAAGCAAAATACCAGCAAAAAGGGAGACAGACAGTGCAACACATGCAGGGCCAACAGCTGGAAATATCTGTGGGGTTTTTAACCAAAAAGAAGTAAAGTGGGGATTATTCTGGGACATTCTCTCCAGCTTCAGTGACAGGAAGCCCAAGTTAACTTCCTCCCTGGTTTATTTTGTTGATTAATCGAGAGCACTGAAAAAGAGCATCTCCTTGCACCTCAGGCTTTAGGAGCGGATCAGTGGATGGATGTCTCAAGGCACGTCCCTCTGGAGATCACCGCTGGGATCCTGCCTGCCCCAGGAGGCAGCGTTAGGAACCTTGAAGAGGAGCAATTCCCAGCTTTGGGGGGGGATGGAGATGGCCATTAAAAACCACCTTGGATGCAGGACCTATCACTCAAAGGTTGTACAGCTGACAAAGTAGCTGGGAAGGGGAGAGACCCCTAGACCAAGGTCAGCAGCAACCCGCCGGTGATGGTTTTAAAGACCGCTGCCAAGAGAAGTGCGTGGTACCTTCAGCCCGCAGTCGATCTCCGTGGTGTCTAGGAGGTAGTCAATGAGCGAAGCCTCCCCACTCAGCGCGATCTCATAGGTCGGGCCTCCCTCCACCTTGCACAGTGCCGTGACGCTGGCCACGATGTTTGCGTGGCCAAAGAAGGTGAATGTGACCCGCTCGCTCTCGCCCGGCTGCAGCATACCGTACAGCGGCAGGATGTCAAAAACCTGGAGGGAGGGGAGGAGAGATCAAGATGTCAAGCATCCAAATTGATGCAGAAGAAGAGCCATGGCTTGAAGCAAAGGACAGACATGACTGGAGGGGCCTGCTCCTCAAACACAGGCAAAATCATCCTAATCTCATCCTGCATCCATGACACTTTCCACTGGAGAAACCATGGGAAAAATCTCCCATACTCACCAATTAATACATTCATTAATACACTACATCAAAGTAACTTGGGACGTCTCCTCTCTCCGATTTGCATGCTGCTCTCTCAAGATGCTGCAGCAAAATCTACTGCAAAAATTTCCTATCGACCACTTGATTAGTAAGAGCGGGACGAATAATGCCCTCCATAGGCGCCACACAGGTAACGTCCTTGGCCAACCCTACGACATGTCCTGCACGGCCTCTCCAATGACCGGTTGCTTCAGCAGTGCTGTGCGACGTGCTGGGAGGGCTGTGACGCCACTCTGTGAGCAGCGCCGAGGGCCACCAGTGGGAGCAGGGGCTACATAAGCAAGTCAGATTCCCACTTACCTCCTCCACTCCCAAGGTGAGGGGCTCTGCCTCCGTGAACGGCATCAACTCCTTGATCTTCACCCGGCTCTGAGTCTCCGCAGCACCCTCCATCTCTGCAGCACCTTCCAGCTCCGCAGCAGTGGATGACAGCAACTGGAAAACAAGCACCATGAGCTGCAGAAAGCAGCTGCCTGGTCTGGGTGAGACCACTCTGCTGCAGGCTCCACCACCTCACCAAGCCAGGAGCAGCTGAGATGGGACCTGGGCACAAATCAAGCACGGGTATGTCCATCGCGTCAGTTGAGCGTGGGTCCGAGCCCACCCACAGATGAGACACGGGCTCCATCTGCACTTCCTACACGCAAGCTTGCACGAGGAAGCTGCGTGCGCCCAGCACTGAGTCCTGGCAGAGACCTCAAGGGTACTTTGCACCCTCGTGCCAGCCTGGCTTTGCTCACTCCTGCCCGAGGAACACACCGAGAACCCCATGCCTTGACAGGTTAGGTTTTCTGTGACAAAAAGAGGAACACAACTGCAAGTGAGACGCATTAAAAACAGGAAAATGAGGACTTAGAAAGTGCTCAGCACAACTATCCCGTTTCAGATGGTGCTTAGGTTTCATCTCATGCACTCATCGGTGCTGGAGAGCTGAGGATCTCTGCTCGGTCATTCTTCTCCAACAGCACCTTCCTGAAGAAGGCAGCTGAGATGTTTTTCTGTCTTGCAGCAGCCAAGAGCTGGTATTGAACCTCAAAGGCACCATGTCTCAAGAGGAAACTCATCCCTGGACTTCTGACCGCTATTTATAAAAGAGGGCTTTGCGACTGCTCTTGACATTTAAGAACACCCCCTTGTTCACTAATGTGAAGAAGTGCTTTGTGCTGTGGCCGTGACTTCAGCAGAATCTGCAAGAATATTTACAGGACATCCTTAGACCTAATCAGAGGCTCTATCTCCCCAGTAGATAAAGCACTGGGGAGGGAAGAGTTTTCTCTCGTCTCGATGCTCTTTCTGTTGTCTCTACGTTTTCAAGCTTAGCAAAGCTTTGTCAAGTGTATATTCCCAAAGATGCTAACCCACATCTTTCCTAGGCCTGTGGTCTCCCACCTCCCCAGGGAGGTTATATGGCGATTGCCTTGATAGAGTGACACAAGCAGAAGACCAAACTGCAATCTAGAAGCATCCTTTGAATTCAGAAGAATCCTTTGAAGCAATTTTGGATCCTACTTAGCCACGTCCACTTGTATTTCCCTGGTTTACTTCCCATGCATACATGTCAACAGAGCACAAAATAAAGATCTTTTCATGCTTCTATCCAAAAAACATTCAGCCACACTATTCTTTACGTCTACAGCGTATAATTTCTCCTGATTCAGAAAAAATGTGCAGAGTTACAACATTAAAACTGCTGATATTTGGATGTAAGCATGTGCAGGTCCCCTCCTTGAACTTAATGTCAACGCTGGCACTTTCAGAGCCTCTCGGGCTCTCTTACATCCTTTTCCACGGCCCTAGGAGCAGCCTCTGTCCCACACGATGCACAACAACATGCCAGCTCCCACTAGTACCAAGGTCAAGCTCCAAAGCAGCAAGCTTCACCAGGAAGGTCAGCACATCAAAGGCAACTTTGTCTGCAAAGCCTTCTTTTATAAAAAGTCATCTCTGCGGCCATCACTGCAACACGGGCTCTTGGGGGAAGGCAGAAGCGTGAAAGTGGGTGGCTCCAGCTGGGCTTGAGAAGGTGCTACATGCAGATCAGTACTTGGCACAGCTTGAGACAGAAAGGAAACTGAAAGCCCTCACATCATGATGCAGATACAAGCCTCCTTTGATGTTGTAAACAAAAAAACCCAAAACCAAACAAAAAACAAAAAAATCCCAAACCCAACATAAGTCAGGAGAATCTGAGTGGCCTTCTCCAAGCAAAACTGTCCTATTTCTCCCTCCCCAGAAGCCCCGCGTCCAGCCGCTGGCCCTGCTGCCCAGCCCGCTCTCAGGGCATGTGGCAGCAGGGCAGCAAAAAGGGAGGTTGGCACGAGCACGGCTTTTCAGTGGAAAGCTGGGGGAGGCAACACAGATGGTAGGCAGAGAAGAAAATCTACCTTTGCTTCCAGGGAGTCATCTCCAACTGCTGGCTCTTGGGCAGGATCCCCCACTGCTGCCAGGGCTTCGGCTGGCTCCTCCGCACCCCCGTCCCTGGAGCTGCTCTCTGCAGATGCTGAGCGCGCCGACCGGCCTCCCTCCTTCTTAGGTGGTTGGGCTTTGATGAAAAATTTAGGTGCTGGAGGGCTGAACCTGGAAAAGAACGTAACTTTGGTCACAGACCTGCAGTGGGAGGAAGGGGAGCCTGCACCAGCGGCCCCTTGGCAGGATGCGGCCCCTGGCTGGGCACTGGTGGTGTGAGCTCAGTGATGGGTCTGACCCAGCAGCTCCGAAACCAGGATGGAGCAGGACAATGCTTGGGGCTGCCCAGGGACGATGCTGGTATAGTGGCTGTGCAGGCAGCTGGCAACTGGCTGCAAGGAGAAATGGAAGAGGACAGAGGGGAATGGCTTGTAGGGAGGTGAAAAGTGCAGCAGAAAAGGAGAAGAGACACAAACTGTGCAAAAAGGTGAGGCTGAGATGCAAAGGGGCAGATCTGGACCGCGATGAGCCAGTACAGACCCACCGGTGCCCTCCTGAAAGCACCCACCACCACGGACCATGTCTTCCTCACCCAGAGGGCCAAAGCAAGAAATTTTGCAGCTCTACTACACCTTTATCCTGAATATTTCCCCTGATAATTACCCGCAGCCACAGGTCACTACGAGCAAGCAGCGATGCTGGTGGCTTTCTCAAAGCACCATCAGGCAGGAGCAGGGGTGGAGCCCGCAGCCTGCTGTGCCCGGACCGGACAGAGCCCAGCACCGCTCGGGGCACCCACGGAGCCCAGCGTGGGACACCCTCGCACGCGCACAGCAACACGGAAAGACACGTCAAACAATTCCAAGCAGGGGCTCGCAATTAAGCAGCCCATTGATCCCTGATGAGTGCCAAAGCAGCAGCGATTAGTACTTTGGGGAAGGAAGCTCTGGCCATTTTTAATCAATATACAACAAACGTCGATGACATCATTCAGCTCCCTGCTGTGCCGCAGGTATTCCCCGATCCCAGAACAATGGCTCCAACAGCACCTCGCGCTAAAAGGGCAGCAGCTCTGCTGAAAGAAGGTTGGAACCGATGTGGCATTTACCGATGGCGTGGTTACCTCCCCAGCAGTTTCTAAAAGCAAACTGGTTGAGGACCAATTTGGCAAATGATTCAGCAAAGCAGTTCAACGGCTCGTTTTACAAACAGAGCTGAGTTTATGGTTTGACCAACATCTCTCAGGAAAAAGTACATGGTATAACTTTTTCAAATGTTCCCAGGTGACTCAGATTATGTTCCCTGTTTCAAATCGCACAGTAACTCTGCTCCTATTTCTAATGCCACGCACTCGAACCATGCCTGCCTGTCACTGTGCCTATTTGCAAGTGTTCCCCATAGGCAAACAAGGCAGATTTTTTTACAGCAGCCTGGGTGCTTCATTCCCAGCTGGGAATTTGGTGCCTTTAATGACACGCTCCCAAATGAATATTTCTCTTTAGCTTTGTAGCTTGTTATTTAAGGCTGGTTTTCTTTTCTGCATTAGAGGCTCTGCTCTTCACAACCCCCAGGAGGTCTCACCTGACTTGGCCTTCCTGCAACCACATGCAAGAACAAGGCTTGGCCCAGGCGACCTTCCCCAAGCAGGGACCGATGAGCAGCGGTGCTATCACCCCTCCCCAGCCCTCCCTCTGCCTCCTGCTGGGACCCCATGGGGGACCCCAAAGACGACCGCGGCACTGTCTGCGTGGAAGAACAAACCAGGACTGGAGGGGACGAAGGCGTTCGCTTGCCCCTGCAGAGCGTCGCCCATCTCCAGGCCCATCTGCACAACCTTCACTCCTCTCATCCGAGGCACCTTAATATGTGTTGGGGTGCACCAATGGGCGACCAAACTGCTCAACACCTCCAGCAGCCACGATCTTGGGCATCTACATAAGGATGAAATAAATTCAGCTCAGCTGCAACAGCAGTGCCTCTGGGCAGCCTGCAGCTGAACACTACTTCTCCTGGGTGGTAAGGGAGATGCCTGCAGCATGGGAGTACAAATATCCAGGGCCAGGAGCACCTTGAAGCCCTCCAGCTACGCACCAGGCCGCGCACCAGTTCGGCGCATGAGCCTGGCCATCATCACAGTGGCTGTCCCAAAACTGCTACCTGTGATCCACCCTAGCAAGGAAATGAAACTGCGGCTCTTAGAGCGCTTCTGATGAATACTGCGGGTTAATAACAACTCCTGAGAGTTGTTAGTAACAACTCCAGCTCCTTTGCAGAGCCCCATGAAATCTCCCTGTGAGCTGAAGTCCTCCCCAAGCTGCTCTGCTGTACAGAGCTGAAGGATTCCCCTCTCTTTGCCCCTGCCTGCCTCCCTCTCCAAGTCAGGAGATGTAGATTTATGGTGATACCTCCTCAACATCCCAAAGTCCTCACCCGAGCTGTTTGAACACAGGGGCCATACTCTCTTAACACAATTGCTACTTGGTTTTTGAGTGGGCAAAGACAATCCACCTGCTTCTGCGAGCAGCACGGCAATCTGTCAGAGTTCAAGGATCGTCCGGGCAATGTTCTTAGGCATATGGTTTAGTTTTAGGTAGTCCTGCGAGGAGGAGTTGGACTCAATGGTCCTTACAGGTCCCTTCCAACTTGAGTTATTCTATGATTCTGTGAATCAATGCTCCTGTGCAGCTACGAGGGCAGAAGGAATGGCAGTTCTTCACACTGTGGCTATTTTCAGGGATAAAGAGATGGGCCAGCTGGATGAGAGATTATTTTTTTTTTTTCACAGGGACCTTTAACAGAGTCTATCGCAGCACAGAGTGGCTCCTCACCTACAGCACATGGAGCTGGTGGCTGTGGCCAAAGAAATCATTGGCAAAGAAACCACTGAGGACCAAAACACTGGCTTTGGCCACCTGACTTTGAGAGGAACAGCACGCATTGCTTCTACTCCACGCTGGGACAACCTCCTGCCTCCTCAGTGATACAACAGGAAAACAGAGCACTGGCACATGCCAGACAGATCCCGCCCTTTCTGAAAAAGAAATGTGTGATGATGTCTTGGGAAACGATCTCCCTGACTGGTACTCTCCTCATCTGCCTTAAAAAAATAAATTAAAAAAAAAAAAATCAACATTTTGTTTCATAAACAGTAAAGCTCTGCGGAGACGGGGCCTTGAGCAGCAGCCCAGGGGCAATTAAAGCATGAGCCATCCCGGCAGCACAGGCATAATGGCATTTATAGGGAGAGGGATGCCGTTTGCAGTGCAAAGGTACCGCGGGTTCCCACTGTGTGCCTTGGGTAATGAAGACATTCAGAAAGCAAAGAGAGAAGTTGGCTGCTCCCCAGGTTCCCTAGCTGAACACTGCTGGCAGAGCAAGAAGTCACCTTCCAACCAGCGTTTGCTGGCCAGCTGTAAAACCAGAAGGCAACCCCCGTCCAACCGCAGCCCACTCAGGGCGTGGATGACACATGGACATCTCCCACGTTTTGTCCTGATGGCACAGGACAAAGCCAGGGAGAGAATCAGCTGCCTGACAGCACCTCAGGGGGGATGTGCAGCGCTTTTCACCCAAGCAATGGGTTCTCCTTCACCTCCCTTGCCCTAAATCCACTCCTCCAACTCCCTGGGGCTGCTCCCCCATCTGCCAGGGCAAAGGAAAGCTCTCGGGGTCTGTCACCCTCATACAAAGGAGGAGGCTGAGCCTCAGAAAACACAAGCGTAATACTTGAAGTGATTCCCACGCAGCCGTTCTGGGCTCCAACCTCCATCGCGATGGCCCAGGTAAAAGTCCTCCAGGTGCTCAACAGTGAAACCGTTGGTCAGAAGCCCCGGGGCAGCAGAAGCTGTCTCAAACCTGCAGCTTCCCAGCAAATGAGCTGGGAAAAAGCAGTGTCGTGCTGGAAGGCACAGAGCTGGAGGGTACGTGGTGAGGGTCACCATGCTGAAGGTGAACGCAGAGAAGCAGCAAGCTTACAGACATGTTTCAAATAGGAAATCATCACCCTCCAACCTTTGTTCTGATAAAGCATCACTGTACACACCTAGTATATGGGTTTATGTCTCTAATACAGACTTGGTAACAACATATGCTCACTCACTCCTGGCTCCAAACCCCTCCTTGGCACTCACTGTATTTACTTCTCATCCTTTCTGGAGGGGAACAGGTCGCAAATTTCCCCAAGTCTCCCTTGCTTCAGCTCCCCAGTGCCTCTGTCCACAAGTACAGAGCCTCTCCGTAAGCCGCTCACGGCAGCCGGACTGCCACCCCAGAAGTGAAGCCTTCCTGGCACCCAGCCCTTGCTCCAAGAGACTTCGTCTCCAAGAAAGAAGAGGCCACTTCTCTGTTACACCGAGCAAACCGCTTCTCGGCTGCTGCCAAACCACACGCAGCTGAAGGACTTCTTCAGCAGCACATTTCCATCACGACTCAGTCCTCCTTTTCTAAGTTACCCATGGGATTGAAGCAGGAGAAAGAGCACCCATAGAGCTACCAAAGCCCAAAACATACTGCCCCAAGGAGCTGATAGCACTGGGGGGTGAGAAGGGGGTATGCTCTACTGTCACCCATCCCAGACTCCCCAGCAGCAGGGGCACGGTGGATGTATGCATTTCTGATGTATATTCTCGCTGCTCATGTTGCTACCTCTCCCCTCTGGTTGCTGACAGAGCACTGCTGTCAGATTTTTGCCTTGCCCGGTTTCTCACTCTCTACGTTTTCCATCTTCCTTGTTATAAAAACATCAGCAAAGCAAAAAACTCATTAAATATAACACAGACTTGGGGTTGTGGGGTTTTTTTGTCACTACCAAGGCTGGGATCTGGCTCGCAGGGTCCCTGCAGGGCAACCTGCCAAGGGACATGCACAGAGAGAGGGCAGCGACATGAGGAATTCCTAATGATATAGGAAGATCCACTTGGGAGGAGATAAGGCTGCTGGTTTGTTCAAAACAAATTGGCTGAAAAAATCCTGGATGGAAAGGGAAGAGTCATCTTCTACATGTTTAGCCCAACAATCCCTTTCCCCAAAGAATCTACTGGCAATTCATTACGCTGGATTTGTAGCCAAGACGCTCCCACTCTCCAGAGACGTCGGATCAACACACGGAGGGGACCTGACATGTGCCATGGAGGTGCACAGCTCCTGTTGATCCACCCTGGCACACGGACCGCATGGCGTGTGTTAGCTCTATCCCAGGGAGGGAACATGTCTCGCGTGAAGGGGACGAAGAGGTGATGCAGGAACAGCAATGCTCAAAGGAAATGACAAGGCATGGATCCTTAATAAAGGATGGAAACTCTAGAGAACAGCTAAGTTTGGGGAGGAGCCTTTGGCAGCCTTTGTCACAGGTCTCTAAGAAAAGCCTTGTATAGCCCTTGGATTTAATGTCTTCCTTTTGATGGGAATCCCAAAGCTGAGGAGCTGGGTACTGCCCTTAGAAAGGGGAACAAATCTGCATTTCAGGAAGAAACCTTTAAGATAAGAAAGATGAGGAAACGTTTGAAATTGACTCCAGATCTATTATCTCCTGCTGGGCCATTCTGGAGGTCCTTTCCAACACTGCAGAAAACATCTTGGTGCAAAGGCTTAACTTGGCTTTGAGCTATCAAAGGTCCAAGAGGTAAGGAGAGCCTATTCCTACTCTGTCTCTAACCACATAGAAGAAGAGTAACCAGGAGAGAGTCATGGCTCAGCCGTGTCAGAGAAGGGGCATGGGTTGGCATGAGTTCGGCAAGTCCAACCACACAGCAACGGTTGGACTGTGTTGCTTATATGATTGCTCTGCTCAAAGAAGCAGCAGTGACTGAAGAGTAAGGAGGAAAAAATGGGTTGAACAATTAGAAGAAAAAAAAAAAAAGATCTAAGCACACAGCATCCCTTCCAGGCAGAGAAACAACACTCTTCTCTCCTGTCCAAAATAAACATGTGTGTCTGATTGATGCTGCTGGGAGTCTCTGATGATTGGCTCCAGCAAGGTTAGATGTATGGATGGTTAAATTCTATTGATCTCACCTTCGTGAGACCTGATGTTTGATTCCCTCAGTGTCAGACTGAGTGACCTTGATCTGACAATCTAGAATACCAACAGTGCTTAATGTGGACCAGAAATAGTATCTGACATGTTGTCCTTCTGCAGGGCTCTTCATGAGCAATTTGAGGTGTTAATAGCTTGGAGACAGTCTTCATTTCCAGCTCTGCCACAGAGGATCACATTGCGTCTGCTGAGGGACCCGGAGAGAGTACATTACTGCATAACCAACATGCAGAGCAGAAAAGGGAGCTGTCGTAACGTCCACAGCGCTAACGAGCCAGCAAAGGGGCTATGCCCAACCCTGTGGAGCCAAGGCTGCTATCCTGCCAGATGCTTTGGACCCTCAACTGCTACCAACTCAGCAGAGCTGGGTGACTCTGCATCCACTGGAAGAACGAGCACCTGCAGGCTCAGGTCCAGCAAAGCCCATTTAGGTGGAGACCGGGGTTATCAAAAGCTGAAAACTGAGTCAGCATTCACATTTCCAAAAACCTAAACTGGTTCTAAAAAAAGAAGAGGCAAGATCAACAGGCAACCAGCCAACAAGTGGGCCCAGAGGAAATTAATTCCACACAGCTTCACTCTGTTTGTTTCTCTTATTATAAAACACATGCATTGTTCTATCATCAAAGTTAGATTTTCCCTTTAGCTGGTAATTAAACCCTAATCTAATTTACCAGGGGATGACAGGGGCCTCCAAGCTGAGCTTACAGCCCTGCTCCTCTTCCCCTGCCCATCTCCCTCCACCTGCTTTTGCAGACTTTCCTCTGCATTTTAGGGTCTGTTCTTGAAGGTGCCATGCATCAAGAAGGGCCTCACTAAAGACTTCTTCTTGTTGCTTGGCAAGACCCAGCTGTGAATGGGCTACCCCAATGCCCAGGTCTTCTCCCCCAAGCCCTCCTCATAGCCATAGCTAATTTCCACTTCCCAATAGGTCGTCTCCTCTGAGACAGATCCCAATGCCCTAAACAAAACTGTTTATTGATGATCTCTAGTATTTCTAATAGCAGCACTTCAATGCACAATGGCTAACTTTGCTCGGTTTCCTAGGGCATTATGGAAAAACCATTTGCTACTGTAATCAAAACTGCCCAGACTAGACTTTTGTACTATGTAGAGAGGCCACAGCATGAGGAACTGCTAGAAACGTGTTTATAGACGTGCTCCGGCAATACTGCCAGATTGGCTTGGAAACCACAGACCAGCGCTGGGTGGCCCTGCTCCCAGGGGATGTTCAGACAAGTCCTCCCACCAACATCTACAGCTGTACCCAAAGCTGCAGCAGAACCTGCCATTTCGCTGTAAAACACTAAAGAGCTGTTTGGTGAATGTGACGTGCAGTTGAGCAGATGAAAACTCACTTCACCAAGGTGGTGTTTGCCTCAGGCCACGAAGATCTGAGAAAGCAGCTTTCCATACCAGCTTTCCTTCCCAGGGGAACCATTACAGGGGCTATGGTAAAGCAGCAGCAAGAGACTGGGGCAGCGGCACATCGTTCTGGTGGCAGTGCCTGTGTAAGTTTTTCGTATGGCATGACAACAAATAGGGTTGGCAGGGAAGGAAGAGAGCTCCCATTACAGATCTGCTTCTCCAAGTGCCTAAGCATGGCTTTGTAGCTCCAGAGACAAAGCAGGATTCTAGGTTACGGGCTATGCAAAAAGTGTTGGTAGCGTCTTACAGTCCCAGATTGGCTGGAGAATGCTGCCTCTTTCCCAGCATCAAACTGGTGGAGATCACCTATTCCCTGCGCATCTAGCCTGACCACAGCTGGTAGGTGTTCTTTCCACAAAGGAAAGTTGAAAGCAATTTGTCAGATGCCAGGCAAACAGCTTGGTCTTTGCAAAGTACAAACAGGACACCGGGAAGAAGAGCTTCAAGGAGAGGGTGGAGGCACACATACCTCATCTGGTTCACGTGGCTGTCCATCAGGAAGGACCAGTGGTACCGGACAGGAAGTGGGCTGCAGTTTGTCATCTTGACGTAACGCACAGCTTCGGTGTCATTCAAGAGGCACCCAAAGTCCACGGCCATGGTCGGGAAATGGAGGTTGGGGAAGTAGACTTCTCCCCGAACGGTGACCTGCTCCTCCTGAGGGTGCTCGAGAAAGCGTATCTTCAGAGCCTTCTCTGCTACCCAGGTATTCAAACCCTCTTCATAAGCAGGGTTAAATCTGATGGAGAGATGAAGTTCCTCTCCTATCTCCAGCTTCATGGGCTGCAAGGAGATGAAGAGTATTAACCACCAGTGTGATGAAGTCCCAAGGTCTGACGGCATGAAAATGTAAATATTCAACGTGTGACCCCAACGTGGCCTTCTCAGTTCATCCTTCCTTTTCTTTACAGTGGGGACCTGCCCACAAGCACCACAACACTCTGGTCTGAGACTATCTCAGGCTCATGCCTCTGGGCTCTGCATCAGTACAAGAGGGAAAGAAAGACTGTCCTCCTGAATTCTGGACCCACAGAAGCTATATGCTAAATACATAACTAAACCAGCACTCTGGCAAGCCCGGGCCTTTTGCCCTGACTCCAGAGGAACATCTTTTTCCTCACAGCACAAGCGCAACGGCATTGCAGCCTCACCCTTGCAGGTGCTAGTCACTGGCACGGCACAGAAATGGTGGCCGTGCCTACCACAACACGTTTAGCAGAGTCCATACCCAACACCTTCCACCAACAACGGGGCAGGTGCCAGGGAGGGGCTGGAGGAGCATCCTCAGCCTTCCTGAAAGCAGGGCTGCCCTTGAAGGGAGCAAGCTGCTCTTGAGGTTATCCAAGGATGGCTGCTGGAGAGCTAGGATGGTTTCCAGGAGACACCTTTACTACGTGGCGTGCCCAGACCTAGTTGCACGCTCCCCTCTCCTCATGGCTTAGAGCCAGGACATATTTCCCCAATTCAGATGATATTTCGTTTCCTTCAGCAACTCGTTTCAAATCTGATTTAGTTCAGGCCAGTCTACTGCTGATTCTAAAGAATAAACCTCTCTACCAGAGGACCTCCCAACAGAAGCGCACCACCACACTCCTCCCTCTTCAAACCCCACCAGCACCAAGGTCCACGGCTGCTCACCTGAACATCTGCGGGGAGGGGCTGCCGGTCCGCATCGCAGATCACGAAGGGTTGCTCCAAGGCCAGGACAACGCTGAGTGGCAGGGAGGACATGTTTTTTAATGAAAGAGGCTGGTACTGAAGAGTTAGGACATCACTGGGTTGCTACAGAAACAGGAGACAAGGAAAAAAACCAACCTGAAGCGGCCACGGACCTCCTTCCCTTTTCTGATGCATTTCAAGGTTTTCAACCCCAAAAGAGCATACATCTCTATTTACAATTTTATTCACTTCTACCCTTCTAGAAAGGTTTCCTTGAAGGAGATCAGATGCTTTTCATCTTTAGAAACTACAGCATCCCCCAGGTGACAGGGAAACAGTCTCACGTACAGATGGGGGGATAGGACCCCGAGAGGAGGCAGCTGCTTGAACAAGATCAAAAGAGAAAGTGAACCCAGAGCTTTTGTCTCTGCGTGGTTTATAGAAACTAGACAGGGTTTGGGAAACTACTTCTGGGTGTATTGACATCAAACAGCTGCAGCTTCGTAGTACTCGATAAATCAGAGCGTGTGGCATCAAGCAGACCACAGGCAGACATCAGGCAGAGCTGAAAAGCTTCTAAACAAAGCTGAACTGCCTGCTCACAGGATTTTGTGCTTCTTTGGAAGCCTGGGAACCAGAGGAGAGACCTGAAAACACAGCAACTAAATAATGAAGTATCTTCTCTTTTTCAGACACCTCACGGGAGAGAGAAAGATGATGCAGGAGTCAGGATCCAGAGACTAGAGGGCTCCTGGTTTGTGTTGGTATTACCATCACTGCAGCTGAAGGATATCTGCAGGTCCTTTGAAGAAAGTGAGGCTTGGGGAAATGCAAAAGCACACCAAGAGCAGAGAAGGCAAAGAGAGACAAGAGATGACAGTTTTCCCTCATCAGCCTGAGGAGCTGACAGCTCTCTCAGTTTTTCTCAGCTCCCCTACAGGATCAGTGTTCAGACTTCACCGTGCCTTGAAGGAGGATCCTCAAAAACCTCCCTTTATCCTGAGTACAGAAACTGGTGTCTCTCTAGAAGTGGCCACGATCCTCCTCAGCAGAGCAGCTGTAATCTCAGTTTTACTTCGGTGAAGTTAAAAACCAGTCCCATCCCTAAAAACCTCCTCACTTACTTTACAAAGCACCTCAGGAGGGGTGAGGAGGGGATTTAGCATCGCTCAGCTGCAGCTCTCTGCTCTCCCACCTGCAGCCCCAGCACACGAGGGGGCTGCGCAAAGCCCACGCTGTTCTCGTGGGTCCCACATGTCTCACCCTGTGCCCTTGGCTCAGCAGCTCAATTCTGTATCCACATCAAGAAAGGCCGAATACGGCTGGTGAGACTGTCCCCAAGCCCAGAGGAGCAAAATAATGATCTCGGTGTTAATGGCAAAAGCTTGGTCCTGCTCAAATCAATAGCCAAAGCCCTGAGGACTTGGACAAGATATTTAACTTCCCCCTTTGAACACAAGCACACACACCCCACGGGCTCTCAGTCATCAGCCAAGCTATTCAATGCCAGCATGCAATCCAAAGACTTACCTTCTCCACCCGGAAAGTGATTTCTCTGCAGGATATTTGCAGAATGGGAGCAACGAACTCACAGGTGACGTCCACTTGCATAATCTGTGCCTTCCCTGCCTTGCTCCCCACCATGGCGTGACACAGCAGCCGCTCCTTCACTACCTGCATGCAAGAGTCACACGTCACCCAGCGGGTGCTAGCAGGACGTCCAGAAAACACCCCGCATTTGCTAGCCACCCGACTGGACACACAGGATTTTGATAGTCCGGATAAAAACTGCACCACGGGGTCTTGGCCATCAACAGGTATTACTGCCCTAAAGTTACAGTCACTCGTCTCCTCAACAGCCCCCTCTCTTCCTATGCTGCACCCTATTTATTCTGCACTCAAATGCCCATACCTGCTACACCCCAACATCCACAAAAGGCACTTGAGTCACATGCTGTCTACAATCGTAATAATCCCTGCCCCAAATGATGCTTGTTTTGATGTGCCCCATCGCTAAGCATAATGCTTACAGAAAGCTGTAGGAACTGATTAAAAATATATATCCCTATATTAAGGGAAACAAGTGGTAGAAGGGCCAATGCCAGCAAACCCTCCCTTGGAAGCTTAGTGGAAAGGATGCATGGGAAAAACCCAAACAGCCAGCCTGCCTTCACGTAAAGAGGGGATCACTCATTCCTAGGATGTACTGTGCCCTCCTAAAGCTGCTTTGAAAAGAAATCTCCCCAGGAAAGAGATGTCTTGCACATCAAACAAAAACCCTCTGCTGAAGCTGGATGCTCTTATGTTCAAGACTTTTTCCTGATTTCTCATGGTTTCACTTTCCCAAATTCCTCCCGTCGTTTCTCACTCTTCCCTCTGGTACAACACCACAACCCAACAACTCCTCGGAGTCTACAGTCTCCAAAATCATCTGTGCTGCATGTGCAGTGCAGGCAGTTGGGCTTCTGACCAACCTGAAGAGAATTAAGTTCCCAAGACCCAAGTAAGGTGGAAAGCCCACTCCCAGGGTCTTGGCTTTGACTGCACGAGCCAGGCAGCCACAGCTGAGCTCACAGATCCCCTTTGGCCTTTCCGGGCAAGACACCCTCACCAGTGCCCTGATCACTGTCTTTCCTTTCTGGTACCTTTTTCCCTCTTCAGCAAAACCTTTGGGCTCAGAACTGCCCAGGGACAATCCCATCACAGTCAATTAAGTGAGTGATCAAGTCTTCCTCAAGCTGCCACTGAGGCAACCCTTTAAAACACCTTTCAAAGCACTGCTGTCAGCAGGAGCTTAATGGGGATTTATTCCACATTTGCTTAAACATCTGTGCCCAGTGGTCCTGGAGCCAGGGAATGCACACCAGGGTTAGCTGGCAGTTTCTCTGCAGAGTTGGATTTCCCCTGGAAAGAAGGGTCCAGGAGGAACACCCAGTGACCCTGCTGAAATCCCCCCCCTCTCAGCTGCCATCCAAGGGTGCTGCAAGACCTGGCTGCCCTTGGGACACCGGGGCTAGCTGAGAGACTGGGGCGAGCTGGTATGGAAATATTGACAAAAGTCAAGCTGTCAATTATAATGGTCCCTGGGAACAGGCTCCCACATGGGGAATGATCATTAGAGCTGACACATCCCGTTCGTTTTTTCTCCTCCAAGACTCAGTGCTAGACAAGCCCTCTGCTTACGTTTGTCTACAGAGGAAAAATGATGCTGCTCCCAGACACTCCTCCCCTTCACAGGTGGTTTGTTTTACTTGCTGCTTCCCCCAGATAGATGACCTTGCATTTTTTAATCTACTTTCTGCCTGTCCCCCTAGTCCAAGTATAACTTATTTTCCCTGCCCTTCCTTTCTGCCTCAGCACACGACACCTTATAACCTGCCCTTGGCCCCTGAAGTAGCAATACTTCCTTCAGCCCCCATTTTGGTGTCAGCAAGTTGGGTTTATGGTAGCTCTAGAAACACAAAAAAGCCTTAGCAACTGATGGTGGCCAGCAAGAAAAGCAACTGGTGCTCCCATCGTAACTTGTGGCATTAAAACAGTTTCTGGAAAGCTCTTGCTCATTTTCGCAGGCAAATGTCAAGGGGCTGCAAAAGAACTCCCAGTGGACGTGATCTGATGGGAAAGGCTCAGCCCTCATGGGGGACCTCACCTGCGGAGTGCTGGAGAAGCCTTCCAGCGTCATCTCCACAGTCTTGCCTGGCATCAGCTCCATCCTCAGAGGCCGAAGCTTAAACACAGGGCAGGCAGGTTTGGGGTTCTGGGCAGAGTCTTTGCCCTTGGTGGTACCAATGGCAGGGAGACGATGATGCCGGTGAAATGGGCTGAAACCTTCTGTTGTCCAATACAGGTATTGGGTGCGTCGCCCTTTATTCGTCATCTTGAAGCGGTAGCAGCAGGGATCCAGGCTAGAAGAGAAGCAGAGATGGAAAATGTCACGGGAGCTGCCATTTCCCAGCAATCACCCAGCTTCAGCACCCTGAAGGCATTATCCGACTGCACACTCAGCAATAAAGGCACCTCCAAAAAGGCTGACCTAGCTCAAAGCTACAGCAAGAGCCAGACCTTGGCTGCCCCGAAGTTTATCACCATCCAGCAGCTGTTCTGGTTGTGTACAGCAGGGAAAAGCTTCGTGAAGAACATTGTGGTGGGTTGACCTCGGCTGGACGCCAGGTGCCCACCAAGCCGCTCAATCACTCCCCTCCTCAGCAGGACAAGGCAGGGAGAAAATAAGATGGAAAAAAACTCCTGGGTCACGAGAAAGGCAGTTTAATACGGCAAAAGCAAAGGCCGCGCACAGAAGCAAAGGAAAAGAAAAGATTTATTCTCTGCTTTCCATCAGCAGGCGATGTCCAGCCACTTCCCGGGAAGCAGGGCTTCAGTACGCTTAGCGGTTGCTCCAGAAGACGCACGTCGTAATAACGAATGCCCCCCCTTCCTCCTTCTTCTCTTAGCTTTTATTGCTGAGCAGACGTCATATGCTATGGAATACCCCTTTGGGCAGTTTGGGTCAGCTGTCCTGGCTATGACCCCTCCCAAGATCTTGCCCACCCCCAGCCTAGCAGTGAGGGGGGAGTGTCGGAGAGACAGCCCAGATGCTGTGCGAGCACTGCTCAGCAGTACCCAAAACACCGGTGCCTTATCGACACCTTCCAGCTACCAATACAAAGCACAGCACTATGAGGGCTGCTGCGGGGAAAATGAACTCCATCTCAGCCAGACCCAACACAAACATCATCTCAGTTGCTGCAGACAGAGCATCAACAGCCTTTGGGGCTTAATAATCAGAGTATTTTTCCAAGGGGCTTCCTGCAGGTCTCGCTGCATCAGACACTGAGCTGGCCTGGCCTGGCTGCAAGTGGAGGGAGGAACAGCTTCGCTGCCATTTAACCTCCTCTTGGGAACTGCTGCCTCAGGTGGCTTCCTCCAAAGATGCTATTGGGGAGGCTGCAGGGTATATAGACTCATCTGGTGATCCGGGCACCACCTGCCTCACTGGTGGGATCCCCTCATCCCCCCATCCCTTAGAGAGCAGCCAACCCTCATCGCCCCCAACATATCGCCCTTTGCCTCAACAGTGCAGTTTTGTGTTTTAGGGAGATAAATGCACTCTGAGAACACAGGATCAACAGAAGTTTTCCCAATACGAACACGGCAGCAAGACCAGCTCTAGCTGCTGAGGGAACGGAGCGACAACCAGAGATGAAGAACTAGAGCTAGATATAAAGCCAAATGAATATTCAATGGAAATTGATTCCTTCAGGTAAAGAAACACTAACCGCAGGCTAGTCTGCAGTAATTCTTTTACCCTCTATAAAGCTGAGCATGACCAGGAAATGAAGAGTTCCTGGAACAGTTATTGTCTTTTTGAAAGGTACAGAACATGTGGCTTACAAAATGCATGTCTGCCATAAGCAGCTAAATACAAACACACAAGCATGTACTATAGAACAAACAAGTCTGTGAAACAGACTGTTAAAAAAAAAATAACGAGGTTTACAAGTTTAATATGAAATGGTGTGTGTTGTGGAGAGCAACGGATGAAAGCTCGGAGCAGCTCTGGGGAGATGCAGAATTTGTGGCTCTGGGTGTATTGGGTTTGCGTGGCAGCGCTTTGGTAGCAGGGGGGGCTACAGGGGTGGCTTCTGCGAGAAGCTGCTAGAAGCTTCTCCTATGTCTGACAGAGCCAATGCCAGCCGACTTCAAGACGGATCTGCCACTGGCTAAGGCTGAGCTAATCAGCAACAGTGGTAGCGCCTCTGTGATAACATATTTAAGAAGGGGGAAAAAACTGGGAAGAGGCAGCCGGAGAAGAGAGGAGTGAGAATATGTGAGAGAAACAACTCTGCAGACCCCAAGGTCAGTGAAGAAGGAGGGGGAGGAGGTGCTCCAGGTGCCAGAGCAGAGATTCCCCGGCAGCCCGTGGTGAAGACCATGGTGAAGCAGGTTGTCCCCCTGCAGCCCATGGAGATCCACGGTGGAGCAGATATCCACCTGCAGCCCGTGGAGGACCCCACGCTGGAGCAGGTGGATGCCCGAAGGAGGCTGTGATCCTGTGGGAAACCCATGCTGGAGCAGGCTCCTGGCAGGACCTGTGTACCCGTGGAGAGAGGAGCCCACACTGGAGCAGGTTTGCTGGCAGGACTTGCGATCCCGCGGGGGACCCACGCTGGAGCAGTCTGTTCCTGAAGGACTGCACCCCGTGGAAAGGACCCATGCTGGAGCAGTTCGTAAACAACTACAGCCCGTGGGAAGAACCCACGTTGGAGAAGTTCGTGGAGAACTGTCTCCTGTGGGAGGGACCCCACGCTGGAGCAGGGGAAGAGTGTGAGGAGGAAGGAGCGGCAGAAACAACGTGTGATGAACTGACCGCAACCCCCATTCCCCGTCCCCCTGCGCTGCTCGGGGGGAAGAGGTAGAAAAATCGGGAGTGAAGTTGAGCCCAGGAAGAAGGGAGGGGTGGGGGGAAGGTGTTGGGTTTTTTTTAAGATTTGCTTTTACTTCTCATTATCCTACTCTGGTTTTGATTGGTAATAAATTAAACTAATTTCCCCAAGTTGAGTCTGTTTTGCCCATGATGGTAATTGGTGAGTGATCTCCCTATGTCCTTATCTCAACCTACGAGCCTTTTCCTCATATTTTCTCTCTCCTGTCCAGCTGAGGAAGGGGAGTGAGTGAGCAGCTGTGTGGTGATTAGTCCGGCTGGGCTTAAACCACAACACTGGGAAAGCCCAACTCATCGGAGATGTTACCGGGGTCCCACCACAGCTCACTCGGTGGCAGTTCTGCAGCCGACACCAACGGCAACAACTCCAACCAGAGCCTGCGGGTGAAGGGGGGCAGAGCACAATGACATGAGCCACCCCAACATTGTCCCCTGTGTTGTGTAGCCAATCTGTGGCTGCACAGAGCACAGGACACGCTGGGCAAGCACCAACCTCCCTGCAACATCCCTGCTGATGTGGATGGCTTGTGGATGCATATTTAAGTTGCTGAAAATCTATCCTAAATGCTTAAGGTAGGATTAACCTGCTCTTTCTAACCAAAAATGTAGGTATCGGAGCACTGTGGACCCTCTTTGCAGCCAGGGAAAGGAACAGGCACCTCGAGAAGATGATGCCTCTCGCACCAAAAGGTCTCCAACGCAAGGCAAGCAGCACTTTGCAAAGGCTTATTTCCCTCCCCTGTTTAGAAGGACGTGCCTGGTTTCAGACACACACGGTAGCATCAACAAATCCCCTCCTCCGAGCCAAGCTCTTTCAATGAATACTCTCAATTTATCCCACCCAACCTCAGCAGACCTCTCCTCCTCTCCCTTTCAGAGCTGGGCCTGCAGCCACCCTCACTTGCCCGTGCCCTGGGCTGCTGCTGCGGCGTTGACGGAGGAGACAGGGAGGAAAGCAGGCAGGAGAAACCAGGAAAGAGCAACTACGTCTAATAAAGAGCAGCCTGGCAGGGGAGCCAGGGAAGACGAGTGAACTGAGGGATGATACAGGGCAAAGACAAATTCTGCTGCTCCTCCAGGACTCCCGGCAGAGGGGAAATAAAGCAGCACCATTACTTTAGTCGAGGAGTTGCTAACAAGTTACCTCCACGGTTTTCCGCTGTTGCAAGACGATACTCCATAGTGAGTGAAAAAGCAAGCCATGTTACTGCAAAGGGAAATATGTTTATACTCGTAATGTAGTGTTTTCCAGCCGGAGGCTTATGGGACCTGCTGGTTTTCCTCTGTATTTTTATCTGATGAAGTGAGGAAATAAAGGTATTAGAAGTAAGGGCAATTCAGTGACAATTTAGCAACTGGTGTCCATTTTGGTGGCTTTTGAGGGCATCTAACATCTTTCAAATGACCACAAAATGCTTCTAAAGGAATTCCTGTGGCTTCAGTGAAACGGAGCCAGGACCTTGAGCACGGAAGGAGAAGTAGCCTGAAGGACTACAGCAAAACTCCTCCTGGCTGAGCCCACGGCAGAAGCGGGAGCTGAGAGGTATCCTACCTGAAGTGGCGTCCCAAGTTGAGCTCCGGACCAAAGGGTTTGTCGGTGACAATGGTGGTGCCAATGCCGACAGCCCGGACGGGGATGACATAGGAACGGCTGTTCTCTATGAACAGGTTCACCTCGTCCCTGAATTTCTCCGTGTCATCCAAGTTTGCGATGATGGTCACAGACACCTCGGTCTCGGGGGGGATCATTCCTTTACTGGGTTCAATCCTCCAGCGCGAGCGTTTGCCAGCCTGCAAGACAAGCCAAACACTAAGTTAGCATGGAAACCACGGACCCTGGTCTCTTGTGGGGTGCAGGAAAAGGAAGGACTAAAAGATATGAGGGTAAAAACCAGAAAGGCTTCATTTCCCTAAATCTAAGCTACGGTGTCTGCAAACAGCAACTATGCAGGAGCTTATACAACCTGTAGTTTACCCTCCTTTAACAGACTCACTTCATTAACCCCGTTTTGCCCGACCCAAGAGATGCTCATCCTCAGGAGAAGGTTATTCCCCCTCCTCTTTTGGTCTCTCTTTTGGAGTGCGCACCAAGGGAAGCTACTTTCTCTCTCCTGGCTTCCCAACAATGGTGGCCGGGTTTGCATGAAGGCTCAAGGCCAGAGGAAGCCAGGACTGCTCAAATCCCACCGTGGCAGCCACGTGCATGGGGGATACTGCTGAGAGCCTGAAGAATAACTCTGCAAAACCAGTTGATCAAAACCCCAACACCAAAGTCGTCTCTCCCAAGAGTTAGGCAGTGCTTCTCAACAGCCCCTGAAGGACTGAAGCACTCGGTCCCCACTGATCACCAGCTGCAGCGAGGTGTCCCACTGTCCTTGGCTTTGAAACATTCAGCTCTAAGTGTTGACAGCAGGGCAGTAAAGAACTAAGCAGAAAGAAAGGGCAAGACATGCCCTGTGGGCATGGCCGGGGCTTCCCAAGCATTCTCTTCCTCTCCTTTCTCATGCACCTTTGGCTAGGAATGGGGCAATAAGGGGGCTGGACCCCCGGTCCATTTAAAACCACAGTCGCTCCATTTAAAACCACAGTCGCTCCATTTAAAACCACAGTCGCAGGGAGCAAGCTTGCAGCAGACAAAGAGAAACGCATGCAATGTTCCCCAGCCAGCATGAAATGCACTGGGATGTAGATGTACGGCTTCAAAGTGTCCATCACAGTGTTAGTGGCACACGCACCCCACAGTTCAGTGCTCTGTTTGGGACGACAGGCACTACTCACCCAAAACACCTCAGTATTGTAAGAGAAAAGGGTTTTTTCCTTCTGTTTTTAATGAAAAGCAATGATGAGCTTGGAGGCCTGACATGATCCAAGTGCCTGATCCAGGTGAAGTCAGCTTGAGTTTCCATCTGTCAGGCTGGTGGCACTGAGCTCTAAGAGGACACCAGCCAGCCCAAGGGAGAAGAACACCAGAAAACCAAGCAGCACTTCAAAGTCATGGAAAGCATTTTAAATAACCCCCCCAAAACGACCTCTGCTAACGAGGGTAAGACTAGCGGGAGGACAGGGAAGCAGTAACTTGCTGAGCATTCAGGGTCCCGGCAGCATGGGGAGGTGCCCCAGCTATGAAAACTCCTTAGGCTGACTGCAGGTCAGGTCTGCATGCCTGCATCCCAGGATGGAGCATGCCAAAGGCATCAAAATTATTCCAGGCACTGGCAAAACTAATAAACTCAGTTCCAGGCTCTTCAAAGCCTTCCCTCCCTGCAGCCCGCACAAATTGCTCAGATAACAACAAAATCGCACATCAGCCAGAACAAGAAACAGAATCACTAAAGCAGCATCCCTTTATCGGCACTGTTTTGAAGTTTATCTCCCTGTTTTGCTGTCTCTCCATATGACCATTTCTTTAATAAAGGGAATGTCATCAAAAGCTTGAGATAATATGCAATGAAATCAGGAAATGAAACAAAACCTGCACTAAATGAGGAAAGAAGCAAATATGGGAATGGGAACTGCATGTTCTCTCCTTGCTTACACCGAGTTTGACCAAAACTCTTTATATGCTGCCTGGAAATCACTTGATTCTCTCCAGGGAATCCCAGTGAGAAGATAAACAGGTGCAGCTTCTTTTTTTTTTTTTTAAATAAACAAAACATGGTCTCTTCTGCAACATCAGCTCCAGTTGAATCTGAGGGCAGCTCATCCCTGGGAAGGTGGAAGGGGATCTGCTCCCCAGGCACTCTCCTGAAGACGACAACACATCTGGCTGGATGACCGCTGCTGGAGACCACGCGGCAGTGAGCTCCATCAGGAGCACAGGGCTCTGGATTAGGGAGGTCAAGGATCCCGTCAAAGGAGACAGGAGCCCAAAATTAGGAAACAGAGCACCGTCACTACAAGGGAAAGTCCCAAGAAAGCTTTCCTCTCTCCTCCCTCATTACAAGGCACCAGGAAAACACCGTTTGCCTCCCTGCGGTAGCACATAACACACCCAGCACGGTGGTTATGCAGGCAGAAGAAAGCTGCCGCTGATGAACAAAAATTGCACCCTAGGCCTTGTCTTTTCCTTCCTGATCACACAGGTGTGATACGCAGCTGCCTTCTGTGATGCTGAGACATGTCATTCTTGGTAGCCAAATAAAAGATGCCTGAGGAGTGACAACAAACAAGTAGGAAATGATCAAAGAAAGATGCTTTTTTCTTTCTGCCTTTCTGCAGGGAAAGCAAACACTTCCATTAATCAATACAACTCTTTTGCACTTGTCAATACAGCAAAAATCAGACACTTAGGGAAACAGGAAAAGAAGATGACAGCGACAGCAAGGAGGAGAAACGGCTGCTTTTTTCAGCAGGTCGCATCAGCCCCCAGCTAAGCTGCAGCAGCTCCTTCATGTTGACCTATTCCTCCAGTCTTTTTTACCACAAAAAAGGCAAACCCTCCCCTTGCGGGATCCACAGGATGCTCTAACAGGGCTGCCTGGCAGCTGGGAAAGCAATCTGACAAGGAAAGGTACGGCAGACAGACACAGGATTCAGTGGATGAGCACGGGATGACACGCTGGCCCCAAGGGTCACAGCCCTGCAGCTACCCCGGCAAGCAAGGATAAGCCAACCAAGGACATGGGTATGAAGTCCCTACACTCCACTACAAACCCAAAAAGCCCCATCTCAAGGCACAGCTTTGGAGGGGTTTTTTATTTCCTTCCTTCTGGTGGCAGAGATGCTCAGTGCTGCTCCCCACAACTCATCCGACAGACACAAGAGGGGTACGGGGAAGCCTGTGCACGATGAGGAGTACTCCAGGTAA
Source organism: Gavia stellata (assembly GCF_030936135.1). Taxonomy (NCBI): domain Eukaryota; kingdom Metazoa; phylum Chordata; class Aves; order Gaviiformes; family Gaviidae; genus Gavia; species Gavia stellata. Next base: position 44,800,128 of record NC_082601.1, read on the forward strand.
TTCCTTAAGTCTCTATCCCAAAGTGAAGTTTTCCACAAAAAACATCTCAGCTTGCTCAGATAATGCTCTTTTCTCCCATAAAGCAAGAAGAAAGCTCGACTTGACAGGAACAGCAATTTGCATGTGGTGGTTAAGGATACCACCATGGCCATCTGCATTACAGCATCTTCCTTTTCTGTTTTGAACAAGGCACCAGCCTTTTATTTGCCCTGTTGCTGCCCCTTAATCTAATCTCTTTCAGGTTGTTGAGCTGCCAGTCAGCATGCTGTAATGTTGCTGATCCAACACTGCTCTGAAAATTTCAATCAAGAGCTCTTTCTTTCGAGTGGGGACCATGATCCAGAAGCCTAACTGCAAAGAGCCAGGGTTTTGAGATTAGCCATCAAACGGGAAACAGGGAAATCCCAGCTCACTGTCCTGCAGCAGTCTCCAAGCAGGAAATCAAAGCAGCAGCTTTGGCATCTTCGAGAACACAAGACTTGGGTTCAGGGGCGCAAATGAATGAAGGATGCCCACGTCACCCACCAGCTAGGCTAAGGGACAGCCGGAGCCAGTTCTGCTCTCAGATCTACATGTGCAGGTCACCCTGACACCCGACTGCATCTCAAATTTTATCTCCAAAATTATTCAGTCCCCTCGTCTTCCCATCAATAAACTGCCAGGCAGCCTAAGGCAGCAGCAAAGGGCAAAACTTCAACCGAGGCAACAAAACAGCACCAAAGTAGGCAGCTGCTGAGGGCAAGGGAGGAGCTGGAGCACACCTCGCCTGCCACGGTGCTGCTCCCATCAGGCAGGCTCAGCATCACCGTCCTGAAGAGTCTGAAGAGCCCTTGCTGAAACGGCTGATCCAGCAGGTTCCCAGCACCTGCCTCCTTGAACATCTCCAGGATAGCAGCAGCTATCCTGAGAAGCTGAGATGCTCACCATGGGGTAACTCCATGCTGGGGAGTCAGCAGAGGGGCTATGGAACAGCAGAGGCCATCTTTGCTGCAGGGAAAGAAACCATCCCTGAACCACCTCATATTACTGTTCGAGTTATTGATTAGCACAATATTTGCAGAGATCGCAGGGAAGCAGGATGGGATTTATTGCCCAGTCCCATAAGTTAGGGCACTGAGGCAATGGAGAGGCAGATACACCCCTGCAAGCTCCCTGGGTGCACTGCAAGCTGCCCAGGGGAGGGAGGGAAGGCATCACACCCCGATGGCAGGACCTAAACAGAGCTCTGCAGGTCAGTCTTGGGTACAAGCATGCAAACCCCATCATTTACACACCAGTACCACCCATCCGAGGTGGCTTGCTCTCTGCAGAGATGGAAAGCAGATTTTCTTTGTGGAGCCAAAGAAAGCTGCCCTGGGAATCCCCCACTTTGAGGTTATGTTTATGTTCCTGGGCACAGAAACTGGAGCGAACAAGCTGCAAAAGCAGCAAGAGGGAAATTCAGCCTGGGTTAACCAGCCCCAGAACTTCAACCCACTTAGCACAGAGAAACACAAACCCCCTCCAAACCCTGTTTTCCTGCCTCGATCCCCCCTCCAGTGGGGAGCACATCCCACCCAGCCTCAGCACCCGAGCCCTTCCCGCCTGCATCAGCCCCGCTCCCCCTGCCAGGGAAGCAGCCAAGCTCTCCTCCTGCTAGGCAGCTTGTCACACTAGGCAGCCTCCATGAATTAAATAACCTTCTTCTGCAGCTAGTCTCCAGAGATGCTCTGCAACGCTACGGAGTCCACAGACTCCGTCGCTACACCACCCTTACAAGCATATCTTTGGACAACAACCCAGCTGGGGTGACCCCCAGTAGGGGTGAAACTCACCTCACCACCAGCAGTTGGAGGACAGACCTCACACCCTAGTCTCTGTCGTCAGCTGGAGGTTGAGGCAAAGCAGATGCAGACGGAACAGGGAAACCACAGGGAAACCCATGCCCTTTCAGGAGCAAAGGGTCACAGGGTTCCCTTCATCGCCTAGAGCTCCAAAAGCATGACTCTCAGAGCTAAATACCTTCCACAAAACAAAGGGACAACTTGTAAAAGTGATCCAGACTCATTTCTGCTCAAACATCTACGCAAACTTTCTATTTTACTGAGGGGTTCCCCAGAGAAAACCACCCCCAGAGCCAGGCTCCTCTTCCCGCGTTGTGATGGAATATCTCCCTTTCTCCCTCGGGGAGCAATATGGAAATGTTGCATAGAAAGGTCAAGTCACAGGCTGCTATGGACCATTTTTGCTGGAAAAGAGCCCCACAGATACTTACCATCTCTGCCCAGAAGGATGCAGGGATGACAGTCTGATTGCAGAGGCGGAGAGTTTGGGAAGCATCTTGTAAAACTTGGATACGGCCAAAATTTATTTTACTCGGGTGCACAGAGACAACTGGTCCTTCTCCAACGCTCACTAAATGGATCTTCTGCTCCAGGAAGCAGGTAGGAAAGATCAAAAACAACAGGGAAAGTTGAAAAAGATTAGACAGCTCTAAGGGTACTCCTAGACTGAGGGATGATTAGGGTGCTTTGAAGTTTTCAGTGTGGTAAGACTGAAACAGAAGGCCTGGAGCACGTGTGGGATCTGGAGCCATCCCATCTGAAAGCCACAAGCTCCCGGTATCAGGGGGTAAAGAAACCCAGTTTCCCACGCTTGCTTTTTCACACCTCCTCCACACTGTTAGCTCTCTTCCCTGTACCCTGTGCCTGCTCCCACCCCTTTTCCTGCTCAGTCTTGCCCCAAAGCACCCTCCCTGACTTCTGCTGCTGCACAGCCCCACTTGGAGACTAACTTCGTTAACACTCCCAAAGCGACGCCTGTGACAACCAGCACAAGTCAGAAGCAAAGCAGGCTCTTCAGAGTACAGATCATGCAAGTTACTTGCCTCTGATTTGTGCTTGTGTGTATTCCTGGTATTATATGAATAACAGACATAAATTCTAGTGGGGGGAAACCCTTCTTTTGAAGGGAAGCATGCCTTATATTTACGAGCAACTCTTTTGTCAAACTTCACATTTCCCTGCAAAGCCTGCGTTGCCTGGCCTTCCCGTTGACTGCTTTACATTGCACACCCACAAGGGCCTGGGTTGAGAGGTTCAGTGGCATCCAGGGGATTTAGCAGCATCATTTCCATTCCTTTTAATGGAAGTTTAAAGCCCTCAACTACTTTCAACATGTCAGCCTTCCTTTCTGTTACAGAAAGCTTAAGGTTCCCAGCAATCCTCTGACATCCTCCTTCATGCTCAGACAGATGACAAGACATTTTAAAACAGCTGCTTCAGAAGTTAGTATCATTTTCATTTAAAGTGTAACTAAATTTCATCTAGATTTCAGCTAGATGAAGCCAGGACACTACATACAATGTTCTCTCGACTACATTTTGTTGTCGCTGCTGCTGTTGTATATGCAGATGGTGTGGAGACTCACGTGTCTTTGGCTGGGACTTTTGGCAAAGAGATTTGATGGATATTTCTCAAACATGATGGGCCTGACTTCAGAAAAGCTTAAATCCAGCTTTGCACAAAACATCACTTCAGCATGTTTTCTTATGTGCTTGCTTTAGCAGGATTCAGGGAGGTCCCTGTGTGCTCCTGAGCAAAAGTCCTAATGAAGCAGCGGTTGCTGCTCATCTAATAATACAGCAGAGTAGGAGAGGCAGGGATCGTGCTGCATTTTAGACTGGGCTTGTTATCCCATCTCACATATCCATAATGAAATGCTGTGTCAGACACTTGGATTACTGCTAAGAGAATACCATCCCTCCTCTTCTCTGGGCATGAGCCATTGCTCATGCCACGGATCCCTTCTTTCCTTGTCCACACCAGCCATACATTACAAGCTCTTGTTTTCCCAGGAAGAATCCCTGTACACTTTATGCCCCACCAAGATGAGTCGCACAAAGGCACACATCTCCCCTAGCACTCACCAGCGGGGATCCTTCGCTCCCAAACACCGCGACACGAGCCACTGTGTCCTGCTCTCCTGTCACCTGGGCTTCCAGTGTAACCGGGACCTCCACCAAGCTGCGAGGCTGGATAATCCCGCATGGCGTGGGGCTGGAGTACCACACAGGAGCATCCTTCTTGTGTTCCTATAAGGCACACAATCAAAACCAACTTTAAAGCTTCCTCAAAGGTCACTCTGAACTCCTTGACATCTACCACAATGACAATGCACGCACATTTTTAAAAATCCCTAGGAGAAAGCAGAAAGGCACAAAACCAGATGCAAGACTAGTATGGGCTTAGCATCCTGAGGGGGTCCGAGAGCTGCTGCATGCACAAACACCTGCTCCTGTGCTGGCAGCCTCCTTGCAGCAGCCTTTCATGACCTTCTAAGTTCTCCTACATGAAAGCACCCCAAAGACTAGACTATGAACTGCTTCCTAAAGTTTATATTCACGCAGGTTCCTATTTAACTGCTTTCTAAAGTTTCTATCCAGGTAGGTTCCTGTTCTCAGCAAACCTTTAGGTTTGACTATAAACCAGCAAGGTCTTCTCCAAAACTCCTTTTTTCCTGATATACCCCTTGACAACATTTGAGGAAAGGAGGTGGATGCGATGCCAAACCTGAGGAAGAACTGCGTAGCAGCCTGGGAGATTGCTGTCGTTCTCAAGCGTCAGCATCTGCCGATACGGGTACTTTAGAAAGCACCGTCCAAACGTCACGACCGGGTTGAGCACTCGCAGCCGAGGAACGACGCATCTAGGCAAAGAGATGATGAAAAGGGAATTGGAGATACTGAGAGAATGTAGAATTTGTTTACTCCCCAAATAGCATGAAATGGGGCATAACACGTGTCACTGTCAAATGGACGTTTAAGACCCCTACAGCAATCAATTGCCTTTAATTTCTTTTTATACAACAACCTCTTAAAGGAGGAGCAAACCCTGAGTCTCAGCATTGTAGAGGCTGCCAAGTGCCCAGGCAGAGCACTGTGCCCTGTCCCAGAGCTGTCTGATGGGCACCTTCGCCCCAGGAGGCTTGCAAAGACACCTTGCACCCTCCTGACGCTCCCAGCAAGGCATGAGCTCCAGGGGAGCCTTCCCACCCATGACCAGGGCTCACCAAGCCTCAGGGAACACAAGACCCCACAATCTCAGTAAAAATTACTCCCTCCTCTCCCATACCTCTCTTGCCCTGCCTGAAAACTCAGCCATTTGCCCCAGCAGCAGAGGGCACAAGCCACCACCTGCCTCACGCAGTGGCTGGCCACCCCTTCCCCACTTCTGTAGCCACCTTGCTCCTTGACCCTCACGGGTCCATACACTGTCTGCTCCCATTTGCACTTCTTTTACGGAATTGCAGCCCAGGCACTGACTGGACGACTCTGCCTCTTGCAATTCAACTGACACCCACTGCAGCACAACAGCATCAAATCTGGCTGCAGCAAGAACAGCTTTTGGCTTACATCTGAGAACATTACGTCTCAGAAGAACCAGAGGAAAGCAGAGAAACCTGAGCTCACCTTCCACATCAAGGACTATTTTCCCCGTCCTAAGATCTTGCCTCTACTTCCCCACACCAGTCCTGACACAAGCCCCTTCCCCATTTGCACATGCCTTCCTTAACTGAACCAGACACCAGCTTTCAGCAGGCTGATCGCTGCGTCCCAAACGAATGTTGCGTTTTGGTCGCAACCCAGCACAAGTCCACCACTTGCAGGAAGAAGGAGAGGCAGCCCTTTGGAAGTTTCTTACACCTCAAGCACCAAAAGCCAGGCCAAACATGAATATAATTACTGTTCCCTTTAGAAAAAGGCTCAGCCCCATGCCTGTCCGTTGAGCAAAGGTGCTTCTCAACATGGGCCGCTTTCAAAGCACTGCTGTTCTCCCAGCTAGCTGGGTAGAACTAGCTCATTAAGCAACGCTTCTCCTTTGGAGATGGAGCCAGAAAACCACGTGCAAGGCAGTGTGCTGGTGGGGGGTGCACGAGGAGAGACGATGAGCTGCAAGGGAAGCGGCGATACCTGGCTGTGAGAGGCAATGCCAACACCTCCTTGCCAACACCATCCACGTCCACCACCAGTGCCAGCTCATATCTCTTCACGGTGTTGGAACACAGGGTGACCTGGGGGAAGAGAAGACCATCAAATACTTCATCGCTCCCAAAAGCCATCGTCCATGTGTGGTGTCCTCCGGTTCTCCTTCCACAGTAAGGAAAGGGAGGATTTTGCCCTAATTCTTCTGCTGGTCCATGTACAGAGCACAGGCTCTGCAAGTAATAGAAGTCTTCTGACAAGATCTGCTCTGTTAAATACACTGTGCAGTTATCAGGGTATATGCAAGCTAAATTAAAGCACAATTAGACTAATGCTCTACTCACCACTGCATTAAAATTAAGGGACCAGTTTGTAATCTCGACTAGACTAGCATAAATCCAGAGGAAATCTGCTGACTTGAACAGAATGAGTTCAGCTTTACAGGGGGAAGCTGAGAGCAAAACGTGGCCCAGCAGATGCTGTGCAGTTCACGGCTGCCAGAGCTTTTGCAGTCCCCCTTGGGGATCGCTGCAGTGAATACAGCTCCTCCTGCTCAACAGGACAGGAGAAATTAGACTGGGAAGAAAGGCAAACTGCTTTATCCAATGACATCTCTCTTTTTAACAGCCACCTTCTGTCCTCATCCTTCCTCTGCCCACTTTAAATCCAAGAGATCGCTCTAAGCAGCTCTCAAAAACACAGGAGTGGCTTCTGTACCTGACTATACGGTACAAGACCTTCCGCTCAGGATTTTGGAAACAAAACGGTGCTCCTTCTGAAACGTCCCAGAGTAACCCAGCCAACAAAAGCCTAACACTAATGCATATATCTTACTCGCGTTATGCTGGCAGCACTAAAGCCCTCTCATACATCAGTGAAGCTTCAGCTCCACCTGCTGAAGCACGTATGGCCGGACTCTTCCCATACCTGGATATCCATGACGCCCTGGGAGCGGATGGTCCCTCTGCACGGCGTGATGGTAAATTCGGTTGGCTTCACGAGACCTTGGGCTCCCCTTCTCCAGTATGAGTGGGTGTTGTCCGACAAAGGAACAAAACTGGTAACACTGGGCTCTCCCGAGCCGTCCCCAGGAATGCGAAGGTTGAAGGTCATGGGCACCAAGGAGGTGTTAGTGAGGCGACACGACAACGTGCGAGGAAAGCCTAGGAAATGACACAAATATGAATTTACGCCCCAATTATCCCCCTGAGTCCTGGTGTGAATATCCTGTTAGGATAAAACTGTGCCTGCAGTTTAGCGCTTTTCAATCTGAACCACAGCTAGTTGAGAAGCTAAGCAAGGAATTCATCATCACTTAAGCTCTCTTTTATGCTGATCACAGAGATTGTTTCCTTGGCAATGCCCACTCTTAGCGATGCCGAACACCAGAATTTTGTCGCTCTTTACCTGAGGAGCGCTCTCACATGCCCCAAAACCAGCATCAGTTATTTCTCGCTTATGAGCGTACATCCAGACAGACCATTTTTTCTGAAAATTCAGTCCGTAACATTCCCTGTTAACTCCACGAACACTCCCACAGTTTGCAATATATAAAAGCAGTGTATTGTCATCGAGGAGAAGCTCCAGTAAAAGAAAGGATGGATGCAATTGGCTACTACAGCACGATGCAAAGCACTCTAATGCAGTTTCTCTAGGCAGCATCCTCAAGGCATCTCCTGTTTGGGGGCAATCAGAAGCAGCTCGTGACAACCTGCAGCCCACTTCACAGGAGGCAAGCCTGATGCTTGCTTAGAAATTAGCAGGAACCGTGTCTCACCTTACCTAACAAACAGGGACATCACATCCATGCTGCACACTGGCTTTGGTTACTGCCGCAAGGGTTTACATCACTTTACCTTTGATACTTGCTTTCCATAATGGAAAAGCAGTGATACAACCACACCTGGTGGGGATGTGCTGCAGAGACAGGACATCAGCCCACAACCTGCTCTGGAGTGGACATCTGCCTTGGATGGCCAGCTCTGTGCGAAGGAGACATCTCCCATGGCCTGCTTACCAAGTGTTACTTGAATACAGATGGGGAGGAAAACCAACTGCAGACACAGCAGGTAGTTCATCCATGCCCATCGACAGTGACCACTGCCCACCTCCAGCAACTACTCCAGCAGGGAGGCAGGAGACGCACAGAAAGGACAAACACAGACTTCACAGTCCCAAAGGAGACCGAAGTCTCCAGATGCAGACAACAGTCAGCAGCAGAGCTAAAAGAAGCAAAAATACAGTAGCTGCCTTCAGCTCAAAAGGCCTTATTAACGAAATCAGATTAAGTAGGATGAAGCTCCTATTACATAACCATATTTCTGCCTGGTGCATTTCTGGTTTTATTTATTCAAAAGGAAATAAAGAAATAGCAGAGTGGTGATGTAGGGAGGGGAGGAAGCAGCTCAGGAAAGGTAATGAGTTTTCTTAGAAAGTCCATGAGCAGCATGAAAACACAGAGGCATCCTGGGTACAGAATGATAATGGCCCTTCAATCACAATTGATTTCACAATTCAACTTTAGAACATCTCAGTACAAAGCCTTTTGTGAGACGGAGGTGGAGAACGAGAATCTGCACTTTAATGGAGATGCTCTGGACGCTCAGCCACTGGCTCCATCAGCAGACCTGGGCTTTTGGCAGGGAAGGAGAAGGAGCCCAGATCTCGGAGGACATCAGTGCCCGATGCCGAGCTATTGCTTGGGCATATTACCTGGGAGGTGAGAATGAGGTGCCCTCACAGCACTAATCAACAGCTCACACTGAAGGTCAGGTGGGGAAATGGTGTCCTCCCCTTGCAACACGCACATTCACCCAGAGCAGCTACAGGCTAGCATGGGGCTTCAACTCCCTTCTCCTGCAGTCCCATCCCCTGGGCCCTTCTGGCACAAGGACTTTCACAGCCATTCTGCTGGCAAGCATTGGGAGGTTGGGGCTGAACAGACTATGAGGGACACCAGAAAACACTGACTTTCTGTTCCTTTGGTCCTATCTGACCTCATGATGGCACAACACTGCCTAAGCCACCAGCAGCCCTGGTTTTAACACCTCGAAGGCTGCTACGGAGGAACACAAGTGACAGGTGCTCTTCTGTTCAGGTGCTCTGTTTTGGTGATGCACAGACCTCTCAACCTATGCTCCAAGCCCAGGGAACACTCACCGAAGGAGACGTCACCGAAGCGGAGGGAAGGTACGTTGAAATGAAAAGTTGGTCCGATGACACAGCCCCTGTGAGGACAAAGACAGGCAGAGGAGGCATTGGCTTGGTTAAAGAGAAATGCAAAGTGTTCGCCTTTCGTTACTGCTCGGAGGGATAAAAGCTGGTCTCAGAACCACAGCAGGTTTCAAATCAACCCGTCGCCTTTCTGCTCAGCACAGCATCCACGTGGACAGGAGACAGCCAAAGCAAAGTGGTCAGCAGCTGATAGCTGCTGATGTGCCTTAGGGCACCATGTCAGGCAGGGTATGCCCCCAAGTTGCTGCTGGCCTGATGAAGGACCCTGAACAAGTGATGGCTCCGTGCCTCAGTTTCCCCATCTGTAACGTGATGACACAGAGGTCTCCACGCAAAAGTGGACCCATTGTACTAGCTTTGCCAGCTGCAGGTTCTCTGCTTTGGTATTTCTTTGCTGGAACTAGTATTCCCATGGAGTATATGAACATCTTGTCCTCAGATCATCTTGATCCATGCAATCATGAGGCATGCAGGATTTGGAGGCATGAAGCCAGGGGAGCTCCCAGACACCCACTGGCCACAACAACAGCAGCAACAGTTCTACACAGTGGACAGCTGAATCTTGGGGAAAAGGATCAGCTTGTCACCAGTGCACCAGCTGACACACCCAAGAGCAACACACGTCTCCAACCACCGAACACGGGTGTCCTGAACCCACCACACCTCCTCACCTCCACCTGTTTGGAGCCAGGCTCCAAACTCCAAAACTCACCAAAATCCCCTGAAATCAGCACTTGGAGCTGCACAACAGCCATTAATTTATTTCATGGTTGATGCCAATCAATGCCAGCTCTGCCTCTTAGTTAAAAATCAAGGACCACAGTGAACGCTTCCTTCTAGTTTTAGTCACAGGACTGCCACTGGCTCTGTTTGGCACATGACCAGACCCCAGCATCCCGCAGGAGGGACCTGCGTTCATCCGTGGTGTCCCATTTCCAGCATCCCTTTCTAAACACCAAAGAAACAAGCATTCAGGACCTTGTAAGGTTGGGTTCCTTCCCAAGAAGAATCACCTATGGTTTGGGCATCTTCTGATTGCATAGTCAAAAAGCACTCAAAACCTGACTTTCAGGAGTTTCAATCCAATACTAATTCTCGATTCTTGGAGCTGAAGCAGCTCCTGAGACTAAGTCAGGGAGCAAATCCCTGATGATGATGATGAAGTTCCCTCTCCAAGGACCTCACATAACCAGACCTAACCGCCCAAGCCCTAACACCTTGCTTTGGACACAGCAAAGGGAGCAGGCATGCTTTCCGCCACAGCACTTGCCACGAGACGATGGAAAACTACCTCCAAACCAACCATGACTGGGGATCACACTGGGAAACTGCCAAAGATGAGCCTTGCCAGGCAAGCGGAGAAATGACTGCCATTTCTGCTGAGTGCGCCGTATCTGTGCTCAGGGAAGTTAAACCTGAATGACTGCCCAGAAGGCTCGAGCAAGGAGCCAACCCAGAGCTCTGTGCACCACAGCTCACAATAGTACAGCTCGCAAAAAAATGGGGGAAAAGGCAGTGGGTTTCGCAACTACTGCGTTTTACAGTAGCATTAGATAATGCACTTGTGAAGGGAGATCAGGGTCCTTGCAGAGCACGAAGGATAACACAAGGTGGGAGAGGAACCGCTTCAACACTCATCCCCATTCCTTCCTTCCTTTGCAGCCCAGTCTCCCACCAGCCAGCTCGCCTCCATTCAAAAGAGCTGGGAGTTTTTCTCCAGGGAGGACTAAATCCAGTGCTTCAAACTTCCCGACAAGGGAGGCTCAGCTTCACCTGGTGGGTGGACATCTCAAAGGCCTTTGAAAACAAACAGCTTGAGCTGCGGGGCTGGAGAATGAGAGATAAGGACTGGATAGGGATCCTTGAAACTAAGGCAAGGCAGAAATCAAGGAGGCAGATGACATCTCAGAGCAGAGTGGACTGCAATGGGAATTACTGCTGAGGGACAGCTGTACCGGAGCAGGTGGGCATGCTGGGGTACCCTCAGATGGGCTGCATAGGAGCCACCACCTAGAAAGGAGGAATACAAGGATGGGGAAGAAATAAATAAAAAAGGACCAGCAATCCTCTTTCACTGAGACATAAGGTCTGCACCGAGCTCAGGGCCGTGCTGGCAGAACAGGGCAGAGCGGCCACAGAGAAGGGGAGGACATGCTGGGCACTGGCAGCCAGGGCACCAGTGGGGAAAAAAGGACCACTTCAGCCAGCCCCAAAGCTCCAGAGCACCCAGCATCAGCTTCCCTGCCTACACCACATGAGCCCAGCAGCTCGTGGTTAAGACTTGCTGGGACAAGTTCGCATGCTGCTGTGGTCCTGAGAAATGAGCTTTGCCTCTCCTTTCATCAGCTTGTTTTTTTTTTTTCCCCCTTCTCCCCTCTTGCTCAGTGAGGATTATCTTTTGCAATGGCACCAGCCCAGGGGATGATGCCCGAGTCCTTGTGACAGTACTTGCTGCAGAGCTTCCTGTCTCCTGCATCAGCACGTTTCTAGCTGCAGAAAGGAGGTACCGTAGCACTCACTGCACAAGAGCCGGGAGGACAGCTTGTCCCAACGCATTAGCATGAGAGATGATGTTGATGCTGCTGCTACCCATTTTGTATGGAATGTTAACAGAGGATTTTAAAAACACTGCTTCTGGCTGCAGAATCACCCAGGCTGGCCCCTCTCCAAAGCCCTCTTGGCCCTGCTGGGTGTTCAGGGGGACATCCCAGACCATCTACTGCCCAAAGCTGATACCATCACACTGTCTGCCATGGCCCAAGGGGGAATGAGCTACCTGTAGCAAGGAGTCACTTCAGCTCCTGGGTACCGGGACAGGGCAGCAGGCATCTCCACACCTTTCCCGTACAGCCTCCAGTCAAACTTTTTTCCAGCACGGGCAGTCACTTAAAGCCCCACCGTCCTCACACAGAGATGTCAAAGGGTCACAAAAGGAACCTGCTGCTGCCAAATTCTGGACAAACAGTGTCCTAGAAAGTCACAGAGCCACCCTGGCTCAACCATGAAGGCAAAGCTGCTTCCCAGAGGAACCCAGGACTTTGAAAGTTAAACTGCGTATTGAGAGCAGAGGAGGCATGGTCACAGGTGGCCAGCAGCTCAAGGGAGGTGATCCTGCCCCTCTACTCAGCTCTGGTGAGACCCCACCTGCAGGACTGGGTCCAGCTCTGGAGTCCTCAGAACAGGAAAGACATGGACCTGTTGAGGCAGGTCCAGAGGAGGGACACGAAAACTCTCAGAGCGATGCAACACCTCTCCTATGAAGAAAGGCTGAGAGAGTTGGGGTTGGTCAGCCTGGAGAAGAGAAGGCTCCAGGGAGACCTTCTTGTGACCTTTCAATACTTAAAGGGGGCTTATAAGAAAGACGGGGACAGACTTTTTAGCAGGGCCTGTAGCGATAGGACAAGGGGTAATGGCTTTAAACTGAAAGAGGGTAGATTTAGACTAGATAGAAGGAAGAAATATTTTACAATGAGGGTGGTGAGGCACTGGCACAGGTTGCCCAGAGAGGTGGTAGATGGAAACATTCAAGGTCAGGCTGGACGGGGCTCTGAACAACCTGGTCTACTTGAAGATGTCCCTGCTCACTGCAGGGGGGTTGGACTAGATGACCTTTAAAGGTCCCTTCCAACCCAAACCATTCTATGATTTCCTCTCGCAGGCAGTTACGCTTTCTTGGCTGCTGCAATTGCAAGGTTCAAACTGGAGTCAAGGTGAAAAAGTCTTGGCTCTTAGTGGGGGGGTGCTAGGATCTGAGCCAAGACAAAGACCTTAGACAACCCCTTTTTTCTCTGCTCCATCATAAAATGAGGTAGGGGGGAGCTGATTACCCAGAGAGAGCTACAGATGTGCCCACCAAGCTCCTATAACCCTCCTCACCTGATAGTCAAGGTCACAGGCTCAGGGGATCCATTCACACTGAACTTGAACTCTTCTGTGAACTGCCCCAGGATGGTGGAACTGAAGGAGATCCGGATCACCTGGAGCCCGTCCGGCAAAATGGTGCCCTCCTGGGGCAGAAAGGTGAAGCAGGAGCCCAGAGCTGTAGCTGGAGGGACCAACTGGAAGAAAGCATCGATGGCTCCTTTGTTAAACAGGACCGCCTGCAGCAGCAAGAAAGCGAAATGGAAATACATAAGGAATCCTTCTTTCTTACACAAGGCTGACTTGTTTTCCCATTAAACAAGTAACATCTGTACAAAGACAGAAGACGCCGTGTGCTGCTGCTTGGCAGAAGCCAAAGAATATGCAACAGGACAAGTTCTGCCTTTGGGTTTTTACGTGCAAAGCAGTGAAAACTTCATCTAAACTGAGTCAAGCCATATTTTGTTGAATGCTCGAGAGATCTACTGCCTCGAACAAGTAATACAATCCCGCAGCGTTTGTTGAAATTCAGCTCTTTTCATGTTGGGCGAGAAATGCCCACATCTGCCTGTGAGTACCAGCACGCTGTCCATCACCAACAAACCTACCCAAAGCAAAGCTGTAGTTTCTGATTGCTGCAGGGTGAAATCCTGCCATTTCCGTGGACTTAGCTATCTGCTTTCAATTTCTTTTCCCTAATTTTTGTCCTTGCAAAACCTGTCAGAAAAACTGAGACAGAAGCATAGAAACATCCTTTGTTTTTCAACTTTGCAGCTGCTGCTGAAAATATGCATGTATTCAAACTCCACAATGGTAACTTGAACACTACTCTCGCCTCTTGTGTGTTTTACACCTTCGTTACAAATTGCACTTAGGGATCCGACGCTGAGCTGAGGTTTACCTCCAGTCTAGCTGCTTAGGAAAGCACTAACAGCTTCATCTACTTCATCACATTTTCTCAAGTAATGAAAATCATAAATTGATAGAGAGAGAATCAATAAAGTATCAGCATTAAAAATGCACAGAGCACACAATATTTCCGTAAGAAAACACCTTAATCTGTCCTTCCCTGCCACAGTCAAGGTTTTGAAAGTGTCTGGCATGATCTATTGCCTCGTCTTCTACCTCTTTCACTTGCTCTATCTGTTTTTTTGCAGAAGACTTGACACCATTGGGGGGAGGCAAATATATAGAAAGTGCCTTTGCTTCATTTCCAGAAATGCTTTGCTCTTCATAGAGCCAGAGGTGCACCAAGCCCGAAGCGTGGTGAGGGGCTCGTCAGCGAGGGGAAGCACTCCCAATTTCTTTGCTGGGGACAGCTCGGAGCCAGGAGGCTGGATGGCTTTCCTCTGACTCCCAGGAATTGGTAGGATGCACTTAACTGAAAACTCTTTGCAAGGCACTTGAGTTCAAACACAGTAAATTTGTTCCAGCTGCTTTTTAAGAGCCAGAGTACAAAGGTGCTTTGCATCTAGGGCTGAAACAAAAGCCTCTGAATACTTATCTTTTTGACCCAGTGCTGCTTTCATGTGTCAAGGGGGGTTTTTTTGCATGAAGCCTCCCAGCTGATCTCAAATGGACGTTGCCAAAAAGCAGGGACTAGGGCTTCATGAAAATATACACCTTTCAGACCCCACCAAAAGTATCCAGATTCTCTGAAACCCCCCAAACTTGACTAGTATGTCAAATATTCCCTGCTCACAACTGCCTCAGTTGCCAGGAATCCCCCAGGTCCTCGAGGCTCAGCATTGCCCCGGGAGCCGTGAGGATCCAGCCCAACCCCTGCAAACCCCTCCTGCTCACCTCATAGCTGTGGGCCGATCCAATGAAAACCTTCCCAATGTCCAGCTGGTCAAAGTTGAAGCGGAGCCGGGGCCCTATGCCTTCACCTTTGATGCGCAGGGGCAGCCTGGCCTCTCGGCCTGGGGAGAGATTTCCGTTTCAGTACAGTAATTCCCTCTGTTGCCCTGGATTTTCCAGCCTGCCTCAATGCTAGTCCCTGACTCCGCGATGGATGGGACCAGCTCTAGATGCTCCAGGGAGAAGATACGGGACCCTTCTCCTCCCTCAGGACATATGCCCTTGGGCTGGTTTCTAATTTAGTGATCAGTTTGCACCCTGAAAACGGGATGCTGAGTTTAAAACACGATCTCTGAATTTCTTCCCACACACTTAGATGAGCTTTGAAATCCATTCAGTGAAGGCACAAAGCTCACAAAACAGAACTGAAGATAAAAATCTGCCATCTATACTGATGCAATCAGAGACAACAGCACAGGAGCCGAGAAGTACGAGCCCAAGCAAGGCGAAGCTCCCTGCTAACGGCCATACGCACATCAACAGTAACCGCTCCCAGAAGAAGACTTGACAGCACTTCCGTAAGACAGGTTGGGCATAAAGCTTGTCTAGCGGACTGCTCGGATTCCGATTCCCAGGGAGGACGTTCACCCTGCTCAGTACAGCAAGGCCTGTGCAACGCTACCCGTATGCACCATAGACGCCGAGCCACGAGGTGACAATTCCCACGCAGGGACAGAAGCACTGGCTGGGTTGTTGATCGACACCCGGCTGAATATGAGCCAGCAGTGTGCCCAGGTGGCCAAGAAGGCCAACGGCATCCTGGCCTGTATCAGAAATGGTGTGGCCAGCAGGAGCAGGGAGGTGATCATGCCTCTGTACTCGGCGCTGGTGAGGCCGCACCTCGAATACTGTGTTCAGTTTTGGGCCCCTCACTACAAGACAGACATTGAGGTGCTGGAGCGTGTCCAGAGAAGGGCGACAAAGCTGGTGAGGGGTCTGGAACACAAGTCTTGTGAGGAGCGGCTGAGGGAGCTGGGGTTGTTTAGCCTGGAGAAGAGGAGGCTGAGGGGAGACCTTATCGCTCTCTACAACTACCTGAAGGGGGGTTGCAGAGAGGTGGGTGTTGGTCTCTTCTCCCAAGTGACTAGTGACAGGACTAGAGGAAATGGCCTCAAGTTGCGCCAGGGGAGGTTCAGGCTAGACATTAGGAAAAAGTTCTTTACTGAGAGAGTAGTGAAACATTGGAATAGGCTGCCCAGGGAGGTGGTAGAGTCACCCTCCCTGGAGGTATTCAAGGAGCGTGTGGATGTGGCATTGTGGCATGTAGCTTGATGGACATGGTGCTGTGTGGTGTTGGGTGGGTTGGTTTTTGGTGTGTTGTGGCTTGTTGTTGTTGTGTGGTGGTTGGCTTTTTTTTTTTTTTTTTTCAGGTTGGACTTGATGATCTTACAGGTCTTTTCCAACCGTAGTGATTCTGTGATTCTGGCCAGAAGTGGTCTTTTCGCAGACACCCCGCACTCAGCGGGGCTCAGTCACCTGAGGTCTGACAGCATCTGGGGAGCGGGAGGTGATCCAGGATCTGGGAGCACATTTGTAACTCAGCTCCTGCTGCCTCAGGCGTCTGATGATGCATCCGTGTAATAAAGATTCATCTTGGAAGTATATGGTCTATAGGGGCTTAGTGCTCGTCCACGAAAGCTGTTCTGCTGTGTCATTCTTTGGCCTTTCCAGGCACCTTGCAGCAGAGCAAATGCTGGCAAACCCATGGCATGAAAGCTTATCCCTTCACTGCCTTGGTTGGTCTGGGATCAGTGATCCAAGCTTGTAGCCAGGCATCGCGAGGGCTGGCCTTGGACAGGAGATCACCTGGAAACCGCAGGGACAGCGGGCATGTGCCAGCCCTGACCTGCTGACCACCCACCCTTCCCAGCAACTACATAAGAACCGAGGGGGCTGGAAGACTATTTGTGCCTCACCTTCACCATGGGTAACAGAAGCAGAAGAAAGGAGCTGTACCTGAGATTTCACAGTAGACCGCTTGTTGATACACTCTGGCTTCTCGGGGTTTAAAGATCACCTTGATTTCAGCCGAAGAATTTGGCCAGACATCTCCCTCCTAAAACAGAAGCGGACAGAAAACCATTTATCTTTAAACGTTACATGTCTTGTTTTCAAGCACAGCCCTGTAGCCTATATTTAGAGCATCAGTGAAGAGCAAGGAGCAAGCAACACTTGCCAACAACATTTATAAAAGAGTCTGGAAGCAGTTGCAAAAAACTGTCCCAAGTCCCTTACCTTTACTGGCACCCAGGAGAGGCATTTTGTTAAATTAGGGCTACAACGAAGCAACCCAACTGGCAACCAAATTCCAGCAAATCAAGCAGGATTTCTTCAGAGGTACCAGCCAGTCTAAGGAAAAGGGACCTGGCTACACTTCATGTCTGTACATCATTACATGGAGTACCAGCACGCAGTACTGTGGGCAGCCAGACTTCTGGACCTCACCTTAATGCACTTCAGGAGCTCAAGGCGGGGTTGAGCTAGTTCTGGAGCCATACTCCAACTGTAACGAAGCAGGAGCCCTGGGACACACTCCAAAATCAACTCTAATGCATCGCACGATGCCCTTCAGGCTCAGCTCATCAGCTCCCACTCTACAATACTCCTACTGCTCTGACACAGTCTCTTGGTCACACCATGCTGCTGTCAGCTACAGTGGTGTGAAACTGCAGTTGTGCTGACATTGCTGGCTCTCAGCCTTCGATGGGCTAAAGGAGTAACCAAGAAGAGAACACGGTCCCCTTCCTTGGTTAAAAAAAAAAAACTAGTTTCACCTATTTTAAAAAAAGAAGAGGTTGGGCTTATTCTAGGGTTCACTCCAAGATGAGAAGGGATTTTGCACTGCTCAGACAGCAGGCATTCTTCGCCTCAGACCATGCAAATACTCAGAATCAGAGCTCTGGTTGATTGAAGGACATGGGGTTTTGCTTGCAGAAACAGAAAAGCAAAGATTTTTCTGTACCTATGTGCCATACAACTCAAAAAAAACCTGCCAGTCTTGTGTCCAGGCTCACAGATGCCATTGGAAGGGAGATTCAGACATGGTGTAAGTCCAGCTTATACAAAGGGATTGGTGTTTCCATGACTAAACTTGGGCTGAATTTGGCCTCCTTTCCACAGAGGACCATTTCATTCTTCAGGTCAATATGTGAACTGACAATGCTCCAATACCCTTTGTTACTCCCCATACAGTATGCGTCAGGTGTGCCCTTACATATAATAATCAATACCTCTGAGCACTCTAGGAACACTTATTTATAGCCCTTGCAGTAGCTCAGCTTTAGGCAGGCTCTCGCTGCCTGTCAGGAGCCCGCAGTTCAGAAGTGGTTTTTGTAACAAGCTCTCCCAGCCTCACCAGAAACCTGATGTTTTCTCTTGGCACGTCAAGGCAGCTGATGCAGGGATCTGCCAAGTGACCTCATTCAGGGAGGAGCAGGAGGAGGAGGAGCGGAGGTTCTCAGCTACAGCTTACCATCGGCTCAATGGTGAAGACATCATCGGAGAAAAGCATGGAGTCTCCTTGCACCTTTGCCCTCTGGTTCCGGAAGGTGCGGGAGAGAAGGGAAAGGCGTTCTCGGAGAGTGGGGTCCACCGTGCACTCCTTGAGGAAGCAATCCGTCCTGTCCTCTTCCTGCCTCTGCAGCCTGCGACACAGCCTGCGGCCACGGGGAGAGACAAACCAAACAGATAATTCAATAAGCAACATATTTGCAGAGACTGCCGGGTAAGTGCAGGGGCAGCAACGCACTCGGGGAGGAACAGCAGCACCAGCAGCAGCTCAGCAAGGGGCTGACCCCGAGCCATGGGGTCCCAAATGGATCAGATGATCACTTCTTGCTCCCTGGCGTGGCAGGTAGTTTTACTCCACACTCACAAGTTAAGAAGAGGTTTTGGAAAGCTAGCAGCCCTCAAGAGAGCCTCCTGGCTCAAAGCCACTGCCACAACTGATGGAGAATCCACCAACCTCAACTGGCTTTTCCCACCATAGAGCTGCTCGGGGGAGGCAGATAAAGATCAAGGAGCACCCACTGCAGGGCTTCACTGGCAAGGGGAGAAGCACCTGGGGTTCAGCTGCAGGTTACGAGCATCACTCTTTTTCCTTCCTTTTTGGACCAGCAGGGATAAGCAAACAATGCCTGCTCCCAGTTCCCTATACTGCCTTCCACCAGGGGATCCCGGCTTCTCTGACAGCAGGACAGTGGCCTTAGAGCTATGACCATCCCTAAGACTTCCAAGTAAGGAAGAACAAAACCTCCTGCTCAGACTCTAAGACACAAACTGGCACGAGATCAAATGTAATTGGAAAAAAAGAAAAAAAAAATCCGGTTGAAGTCTACTATGGGGAAACCTGGTTACTTCTGAGGGGAAAGAGGAACACTCAGGGTCCAGGCTGAGACAGGCAGCTGGGAAGAGATGGTAAAGGAATGGGCCAGGGAAGTACCAAGAGAAGGTCAGGAGGTTTCCTTTCAACACACTGAGCGTGCACAGAAGTCACACACTGTGTCATTAAAAAGAGAGAACAGTGGAAAACTAGTTTTGGCCTTCAAGGCATTTCTGACCTAATTACGTTGCACTTTATTTGCTCAGAGGCCCTTAGAAAGTGCTCCACTTTAAGGCAGTTTCCTGATCAGCTATGGGTTCAGACTAACTCCTATATACCTACATCCATCCAAGTCACACAAGGATTCCCTAAATCACCCAAGCTTTGAAGTGTCATTTCCAATTCACCCCCCCCCGGGCTGCAAGTGTTTCTCTGCTGCCTGAAATGGGAATTTCAAAGCTTGAGCAAAGATACCTTTTCAAGAACCTGCCCCATCTCTCACCACCATGAAGACATGGGTGGCTGAAGCCCAAATGCACTTCCAGGTCCTGTGCTGCCCTACCTTCCCTGCACAACCCTCCACCTCCAAACTCTCCCCAGCCTCGAAGGAAGGGCACAAATACCTCCTTGTGCTGGAAACCAGGGCAGCGCGAGGCAATTAACACCCTACAGCAGGGTGGCCTCAACTTTCACCCTACCCTGCACATTGCTGGAAAAGGAGCCTGCCACCTTATCAAAGCTGGAGGGGAAGAAACTGCAGTGACTATCGTAATAGTTATCTGCAGCTACATTACGTCCCAGGTAATAAGTGCTGACACTTTCCTCAGCCTCATGGACCCTCTGTAGCCCAGGGATGTCTGGACCTCAGTGCTTTGTGCTCCCACAAACCACCAATTTGCTATCCAGTCATTGCAACCAACCTTTCCTCTCCAAAACATCTTCCTCAGCTGGTGTATGGGTGGAACTGGAATGGGAAGTGCTGAGCTCCAGTACCCTGAAACTCAGTGACACGCACCCTGACGCTGGGGATGGTTTACTTGTCCTAAACCGTTCAAAAGCACCAACACCCCTGAGCCCACACGTCAGTTTTACCCTTGGGCAGCGTATCTTATGGAAGCGAATCTTTCAAACGAACCTCAGCTTCCGCTGATCCTCCTCTTCCTGTGTAGCAAAAGCCTTCCACTGGAAGTGGGCTATGATTTCACTCCGATTGTGGATGACCACGGATCCGTGGTTTGACAGCGAGAGGTAAGTCTTCTCAACTGCCAAGGAGTTCCTGTCTAGCCCGATGTTGACATCTCCAGCTGCTCCATAAAGGCTCGTGTGGGTATCTTCACCTGCAACAAAGCAAAGGGCAGTCTTTGCTCACCTCACTTGCTGATGGAAGTACCAGGAAGAGAGCAAAACACAGGTAACAGAAGAAAGCGTTACAGCTTTTAGCTGTATTAGCAGTTCCACGGATCAGCACATTTATCTCATCCTGATAGCTGCCTGTGTACAGCACAAGGATGTCCTGGACACCATCTAAACCACCTTATTTCTGGGTGTGTTTGTAGAGGTTTATCCCCAAGGTGACAGCATTTACAGTGAGATTTTTCAGACGTGCCCAGGTGGCCTTTGGGTTGCCATCCCACTCAGGTCATGGGGAATTCTGCATCAAAGTCATTCAGGTGACTCTGAGGAGTCCCACCACAGTCATAGCTTGACCAGGGTCTCCTGCAGGCACACCACCAGTGGTGGGTCTCTCCTGAGGATCCCTTGTTGCTGGCAAGCAAAGATGCCTGGGGGCATGTGGGCAGAAAAGGGAGGTTCAGAGGAACAAGTGAAGTGACAGCCCACCGCAGGATGGCATGCAGAAGAGAACTTCACTGTGTTGTAGAAGCAGTACCCTCAACTTGCTGTTTGTGAAGATATGTCAAAATGAGACTGGTAGGGCACGGTCCACACCAGCCCGCCCATTACAGTCCTGCAAGCCCATTTCTTCAGCCTGGATCCTGTTGCTTATGCCTGAGGGTGCAAGTCTACGCTGAATTTTCCCAAGCTATTCAACTACCAGAGCGAGGACATCTTTGCTTTCCACCTCAGACCAAGCTGAAGAGGAGAGCGCCTTGCCTGTGCACATCAACTGACTAATGGCTGGAGTCTTGCTGGGGTACCTGCCAGCATTGCACCCTCCAGAACAGACTCCCACCAAAGGCTCCCTCATTCCCAGAGCTTTCAAACCTTCATTCTTCCCAACCAAGGAACTCCTGGGAGTCAACCGAGCTCAAACGTCACTACCAAGCCCACTCTTCCTGTTGTGGGTGAGTGTTTCCCAGGTGAGATGCAAACAGCAAACATCAGACATACTCTCCAGAAATGGCATTTCTAGGGACTGGTGCTTAAAGCCTCCGAGCCAGCCCCAACTGACAAGCGCAGCAGCCCAGCCATGGCCTGGAGGGCATCCCTCTGCAAAGGCAGAGCCTTCTCCTCACTGCAGGGCTTACAGCAAGGCAGCCAGTGGATGCACCTGCCTTTAAAAGGCTGCCATGCCACACCACAAGGGGAGATCTGGACGGACTCCTTCAATCCTAAGCCAGGCAACGCAGCAGAATCACATTCATTCTGGGAGCCGGGTTGGGGAATGAGGCAAGACTCGCCCTTAAAACAGTAGATCTCTACGGTCAGTCATTCATGTCTGCACATGGAGAATTCAGCCTTCATGCCTGTACAATCCTCAATTTCTTTGCTCTTAAGGGAGTCTGGAGTGGCAGGGATTTGTGGCCAGAGCTGAGTTACGTTGGGAGAACACCAGCAATGTTTCCAAGGACTGGACAATCTGCCTCCTAGAATGGACAATTTAGCATATAAAAATCACTGAACTTCAGAAGAGTTACAGAGACGGCCATGCTTTATAAGCATTACCTTTCCCCTGCGCTGAATCCTCGGCATACATTGGCAAGCAGATGAGCCAGGACCCAAGAAATGGGAGACAGGCACAGTGCTTCGAGCATGCACAACTCAGGTTTATGGAAACACAAGCTAATCCTCCACAACGATCAAGACAAACTACTCCAAAATAAACACCATGAAAACTGTCACCTCACTGTCTAAACCCATGGCCACATGGGTCTTGAAGTATTGGGTATAGTTCTGATCTCAAAAAAACTAGCTGAAGCATTTGAAATTAATAGAGAAGGGCAGAAAGTACAATTAAAAGTATGGAGCAGCTTCTATATGAAGACTGAACAGATTTCTCGGTTGAGGAATCCGTATGGGAGATAGATGGGAGAGGTTTGTAAAAGCACAAATGGCCCGGGAAATGTGAATAAGGAAAGACTTGTCATGATTTGTCACAAAACAGGAACCTGAGGGCCTGAAATAATCTTCTTAGTCAGAAATTACACAAAAGTACTAGTACTTTTCCAGGGAAAAAGTAGTACTTTTCCAGTACTCTTTGTCAGTAAGAACAAGAGTCAAAGAAAGATCTAGCCCTCGGAATTTTATCCTATAGATTCTCTAGATGCATACAAATGAGGCACTTTTTTGTGCTTCTCTACCCGAAATTTCAGTAGTTCTTTCAAGAAAGCGCTACCCATCCCATGAGCTTCTCAGAGTGAGCATAAACCATTCTCTGGGAATATGTCATTAACTGACAAATAATGAACAAAGCTGTGACAACTCATAAAGCCACAAAGAGCATTTGGAAGATACAGGAGCATTTTTGTAACTCCTACAAACTCGAGACAACTAAAATGTTCACTGCTGGGCTAAAGCATCACACTATCACCTGGATTAGGACATCATGCTCCCCAGGACCAACAGTCAGGAATAGGGACAAAACAAACCTCTCTTTCAAGCAAGAGAAAACACACACCAAATGCACACATGCAACAGAGAAAGCGTGTCGTTCAGCATCACGAGATACCTCTGCTGAACCAAGGCCGACAGAAGCATTTTAACATGTCGCACCTTCTTCTTGAGTTTTCCCCACCTACTCTTAAAGTGACTTACAAAGCTGACGGTATTTCTGTGGCCTGATCTTGGCTTCTCGTACCCTAGCATACATTTCACACCTATCTCAGGAGGCACTGAGCACTTCCTGCCAAATCCCAAGAGCCCTCAACTCCTGGCTACTTTAGTCCTGATGTTGGGAAGCATGGGCTGTAGATGGGTAGAGGGCAACATGGAAAAAAAGGTCTGTGGCAAGACGATGGAGAAGCAGTACATGGGACAGAGGTGTGTAAGAGACAGCAGGCACTGGAGAGAGTCTGACAGAGACATGTGTTCCCCATATTATGCTTCAAACATAGCGTTGTCGTGGACTAAAACTTCATGCGTGCATACGCACGCTGCAATGGAGAGTCGAGGTTTCTCCCTCCTCCACTCAGCAACTCCCAGAAAAACAGCATTCCAAAATCTCATTCCCATTCAAGGGGATCTACTTTAACAACCCCCTCAACACCAACTACTCTTCACTTTTATCCAAGGTAAAGCTGGGGCAGGGCAGGTACACCTGGAGAGGGAATTGAGGTGGCTGGGACAACGGGGAAGGATGGTGGAAGACTGTCACGAGAAGGTGCTGGGTGCAGAACACCATGCTGACACCAGGGTCCCCCAGCGAGGGACCAGTGCACAGGACATACAGAACAAGGACAGGCTCAGCCTCTGCCCCTTATCTGTTCACTTCTAAGCACTGAAACATGCAGAGCTTTTGGAAGAAAAGCTTTTAGCAGTTGCTCACAAAGCAAACTTAACATTATTCTGCTTAGAAAGGGCTCTGCTTTGAAGGACGCAGAGAGCGTGCACCACGCAGCGCCCAGCACTTACCTGTGTCGTAGTGAACTACCAAGGACCTGGAATGGTGCCCCGTCTTCAGTGGGTGAAACTCCACTGTCACTTGCATGGCGTCACCAATCCCAAGAGTCCCAACGGAGGGATCGACAGAGAAAGGGCTGCAAGGCAAAGAGAGCTATCAGGACTATTGCGGGAGATTTGGGGACTGCATTCCTTTGGCAGTCTAGTTCCCTTCAGCTCGCTTGCGCAAGCAAGGAGCAAACAAACCACAGCCAGCAGAAGACAAACACAACATACAGGATCAGAAACAGAGCGACTGACTCCCGCTTCTGCAGAGATCCAGCCCTCAGAAGATCCCATGGCATAAAATGACCTCATCTCCCCCATGCTCTGCGTCCGATTCTCTGCAGCCTCAGGAGTCCAACTGCTAGCAATACCATCAGAGAACGGATTGTGAAGAGCACAGAAATGGTAACAGCTATTCGCATGCACAACCTGATGCTGATTTCCTCAGGAATCTGTCTTTTCCTGCCACCCAGAAACCTCACCTCAAGAGATGCAAATGTCAAGGCAATACCTGTTTCAATGAGATCACAGCCTAGAAATCAGACAGAGAATAAAAGTCTTTTTGAAGACCCGGGACTAGTAATGGTTCAATTTGCAGAATCCTTTTTTTTTTTTTACCTTGAAAGCATCCTGGTTTAGCCTAAGAAAGGGCAAGTTTTATCGGCATTTCAATGAAAGCTGCTCTAAGAAGAAAAGAACAACAGGAAAAATCTGAATGCAAATGCAGACTGGAGTGATACCACAGCATGGAAACAAAACACAAAAGGAGTATCCCATTTACAGCCTGAACAATTAAATCCCTAGCGAAATGAAGCGCCATTAACAGGAGCATAGCAAGGCGAGTTTAACAGGAGGTCTTCTCTCTGTTCACAAGCAATGCAATCTGGGACTCCGGCTTGTACTCCAAGCTCGGTAACTGTTTGCCTGGCCCACCAGACAAAGTCCGTGCAATGTCTTGGAAATAATTATGAAAATGTGTTGGCATACTGTGGATTTAAGATGAGCAGTTATGATTTGTCACCAGGTAAACAGCTCTTGGCTGATAGAAACAAAACTCGATGCTTTAATGCTGCTTAGGGCTAAGTCAGGTAAAACATGCTTCTGCACAACGGCAGCTGCGCTTCATGGCTCTTGTACAGCCACACTTAGAAAACAAAAGTTACTGGGTTTAGTGCTTTGCTGGTGGTCAATTTGTCACCTTAAAACCACGTTCTGGAGAGTTTTACCATGATTAGAGGACGCAATGCGCACACCAAAATAATGAGGACAACTGGAGCCATGCGCCAGCTGAACTTTGCTCACCTAAGTAGTGACAGCTGATGAAATTGCACTCAATAGAGCAGTTGGCAAGGACACTGCAAAAACATGCCTGACTTTACTGGGTATTTAGTTTGGTGGTGACAACTAGATCTGGACAGCCCCGAGGAAAACTGTACACCGATTTGCAAGTTCCTGCCTATGTATTGGGTTCTGCCTATGTATTGGGTTCATGAAAGGCAGGTCCTGCTTGACCAACCTGATCTCCTTCTATGACCAGGTGACCCGCCTAGTGGATGAGGGGAAGGCTGTTGATGTTGTCTACCTGGACTTCAGCAAAGCCTTTGACACTGTTCCCCACAGCATTCTCCTAGAGAAGCTGGCGGCCTGTGGTTTAGACAGGTACACTCTTCGCTGGGTAAAAAACTGGCTGGATGGCCGAGCCCAGAGGGTTGTGGTGAATGGGGTGAAATCCAGCTGGCGGCCGGTCACAAGCGGAGTCCCCCAGGGCTCGGTTTTGGGACCGGTCTTGTTTAATATCTTCATTGATGATCTGGATGAGGGGATAGAGTGCTCCCTCAGCAAGTTTGCAGATGACACCAAGTTGGGAGGGAGTGTTGATCTGCTTGAGGGTAGGAAGGCTCTGCAGAGGGATCTGGACAGGCTGGATCGATGGGCTGAGGCCAACCGGATGAAGTTCAATAAGGCCAAGTGCCGGGTTCTACACTTCGGCCACAACAACCCCAGGCAACGCTACAGGCTTGGGGATGAGTGGCTGGAAAGTTCCCCTGCAGAAAAGGACCTGGGGGTGTTGATCGACACCCGGCTGAATATGAGCCAGCAGTGTGCCCAGGTGGCCAAGAAGGCCAACGGCATCCTGGCTTGCATCAGAAATGGTGTGGCCAGCAGGAGCAGGGAGGTGATCATGCCTCTGTACTCGGCTCTGGTGAGGCCGCACCTCGAATACTGTGTTCAGTTTTGGGCCCCTCACTACAAGAAGGACATTGAGGTGCTGGAGCGTGTCCAGAGAAGGGCGACGAAGCTGGTGAGGGGTCTGGAACACAAGTCTTATGAGGAGCGGCTGAGGGAGCTGGGGTTGTTTAGCCTGGAGAAGAGGAGGCTGAGGGGAGACCTTATCGCTCTCTACAACTACCTGAAAGGGGGTTGCAGAGAGGTGGGTGTTGGTCTCTTCTCCCAAGTGACTAGTGACAGGACTAGAGGAAATGGCCTCAAGTTGCGACAGGGGAGGTTCAGGCTAGACATTAGGAAAAAGTTCTTCACTGAGAGAGTGGTGAAACACTGGAATAGGCTGCCCAGGGAGGTGGTAGAGTCACCCTCCCTGGAGGTATTCAAGGAGCGTGTGGATGTGGCATTGTGGGATGTAGCTTGATGGACATGGTGCTGTGTGGTGTTGGGTGGGTTGTGGCTTGTTATTGTTGTTGTGTGGCATGGGTTTTTTGTGGTTGTGTTGTGTTTTTTTTTTTTTTTTTGTTCCCCCCCCCCCCCCCCCCCCCCCCCCAGGTTGGACTCGATGATCTTACAGGTCTTTTCCAACCGTACTGATTCTGTGATTCTGTGATTCTGTATTCTCCACAGCGATAAGCAGCAGCCTGCTGAAATAGCATCCTGGAAGCCTGCTTAAATAGCTTTGCCAGGCTTTGGTGGAAGCTCCTCTTGGACCCTCATGTTTCACAGGACAAAAGTAAGAAGTCTTCTTTCGAGCCCTGCTTTCGTGGGGAAGAAATTGAGGCTACTCAGGTGCACCAAGTTAGACAGCGGGTCTTTGCTGCATTCTTGACCTCGGCTCCTACACCAAGACCTCTGGGACCAAACAACTCTCAGCTCATTATCAACCAACTGAACTGGTTTCCTTGCAGATGCGGTGTCAAAAACGCATTACCCTCTCCAATTCAGCAAACCCCAAAATGGGTGACTGCCTTCTGAGACCAAAAGGAACAGCACAGGCTGACTGCAACACCATTCACATCAGGCATTTGATAGGGGACCACCGGAATACCCTGTGCTTGTGGCCTCCCAGAGCACGGGTGTATTGGCTGAGAGTGGTATGCAACCGTTTCAGAAGGTACTTACCATCAGCAGGCTGCAATCTAGCTACTAACATTCTAGCACTCTCCAGGAAACCTAGGAGAGATAAAGCTCTAGGAGAAAATGCCCCCAACCCCTGCACCACAGAGTTGCTGCATTTTTTGCCTGTGCCCTCAGTAGCATTCTGCTTGGGGGCTGTAGTGCAGTCTTGAAGCCCCGTGTCTGCTCGTCTCCACTTAGGAGCTCATTCTACCTAAGAATATTTGCTCCCAGGGACCAGACCAAACCTACCGGAAAACAAAGTTCCTGGACCACATGTTGTTACTTGTCAGGACTTCAGTACCCTCAGCTTTGATCGACTGATCTGCAATTGCTCAGAATTACTTGCCAATAGAGACACAGCTGCTGATCAACTCTTCAATGTCTCTTCCACCAGCTCATAGCTGGTCATTTCCTAACACTGCATTTGGTCTACATGAACTGAGCTCCTAGAGCTGTCATCTGCCACGCACTATCCCATACAGCCCAAGGGCGGTCAGGTTGCCTTCCTTTACTTGTTCTTTCAAACTAACAGAACTGGTCTTGTGAGATGCTGTGCTGGAGACACCACTGCAGTATGAAACTCCCCTGCAGCTTGCCGAGTTTTATCGAAGGTTGTATCATGCTTAAAACACTGTAAGCAACTGCCAGACCCACATGTCCTGCCCAGTTCCAGCTACGCCTGCAATACAGCAGCTCAGATGCTCTGGTTCTTTTTTGTTACTGCTTACCAAATCTATTATCACGCAACAGTATTTTGCACAAGCAAGATGTTGAGTTCCTTTACCTCTGAGTGCTCATGCGGTAGCGGGCCTCCCGGTTCCCGATGTTGCGAACCAGCAGTGTTTTCTGGGTGCTGTACTTGACGGGACAGACACCGAAGTTCAGCTGGTCAGGGAAGTCCAGGATGGCTCGGGCACCTATAGCTCGGATCGGCACAACGAACTTTTCCCTTTCCGTGATGCAGGTGAGCTGGTGGAAGTAATCCTGCAGGGAAAGAAACAATCTCAGCACAGTGCGTTTAGTACCATCCCCACAGCAGAAGGAAAGCTGCTGTTTTCTAGGACTCTAACAGGAGCATCCAATAATATAATACTCCTTTTTGCCTTAATGACCTTTCAGTCCAGTAGCAGGACTTGAACAGGGCTGCTAACTCGCAAAGAAGGAACAACCCCCTTGAGTCACCTGCTTTCCCAGCAAGCTGGCAGAACCAGACAAAAGCATCTGACACTTGGATTCTGAGGCACCAAAATAGAGTCATTTCATGTACGGGATTACAGCAGTTAACAAGAACCTGCCTTGATCGCCACTGCAGACTATTAAAGGCACCACTAAGAACCCAGTTGTGCCACAGGGCCAGCTCCAATCCCAGCAATGCAGTGACCTCCTTGAAGCTTGGCAGGAGATGCTCAGGTACATTTTCAGAAGGACTTTGCCACATGCACAATCAAGAGTCAGTCTGGTGAAATACTTAACAAGTTGGACACAATACTTTTTTTCTATCAGCTGAGTGTAGGGTACAGGTGTATTTCCCGCCCCTTCCCATAGCATTATGGAGACAAAGCTGGGGACACACACCCTTAAAAGGTTATCTGATCCACCTCCCCACCCCAGAACTGGCTCAGCTCTGTACCCACACTACTCAAGAGATGTTTGACAAGTACTTGAAAGCACTAACAACTCCACCCCTGCCCTCAGCAGCCTGTTCCAGCTCTGCCCTAGGCTTAAAGAGAGCTCTTCCTGTGTCTAATCTCAATTTCCATTTACATCTCCTCCTAGCCTCAGGGGAGGCACCAAACAGCTTTGCTTCCCCTCCGCTGCATGACTGGTGTCTTCATCACCTCTCTTTTGTACAGTCTCCAGAATAAGCGACTTGCTGCCTTGCTAGCACGCCTCCCTGAGGCAGGTCAGACATCCCGACCAGAGCAAACTCAGCTCTGCTATTCCCAGTCATTGGCTTGCTCAGAAAAGAGACAGACAGACACCACCCCCCCTCAAGCTGTCTGGCATTTCGCAGTAGGGAGGTGAATCAAATCACCAAAATCATTCTGCTGTAGGGTTGAGCAGATCGATCTCCAGATCTACAGTGTGGCATAGCTGGGCTGGAAGTATCACCTTGCCCCCCCGCTGAAAGCAGTGGTAAAACTGTTTAGTAGGGCCAGGAGCCATTACCTCCAGCAGCTCTTAGTGACCAGTTGATAAAAGCTCTGCCTCTTATCACTCACTTGCTGTCCTGATCTTTTTTCCACTCAGTGCTTTTATCTCGTTTGGTATTTTTATAATTGTTGAAGCAGCAAGCAGACAATTTAGGATTTGCACGCAGCAGCAAACCCCCTCAACCAGACAAGATTTGGATTCCTCTGCCCTTGGGATTTCCTGCTCCCATACCCATCCTCTCCAAGCCTGCAAGGGACCTACAGCAGCCAGACGAGGCACAGACACAGAGCTACAGCTTTAGCACAACAGTTAACACCCAGTGCCTACCAACCGCCTGCTCGGCTGGGGTTTAAGGTTGCAGTAACAGACGCTGTCACATCCAAGGTAGAAAAAGAATAAAGTAGTATCTTTTATTCTGGGTATCTCAAATATTCACACTGGATATTGCAGAAGGGCTTTTGCTTCTCATGTTTGGAAGGTAAAATACCAGGAAAGGAACTGCAGCAAACGACCTACAGACTGGAAGATCACATTTCAGGAATGCATTTCATCTTCAGCAAGTCCTTCTGAATTAGCAATTTTGTACTCAACCTTGCAGCCTAAGCCCTCTAAAATAAAAGCTATGGGCAGCCCATGTGAATTTAAAGCACCTATTAGCTGGGTACTTCACATCCTGGACTGTTTAGATCCTCAGAAACTGCATTAGCAAATAAAGAATCCTATTTACTTTTTTTTGTTGTTATTTTGGCCACACTCCTCTAACAAAGGCATTGTAAATCCAATTGAAATCTGCGTGCCTTATTAAGTCTGGGCATGCCATATTTACTTATCTCTCCCTTCCAGATGCCAGGTAGGCAGAGGAGGACGCAAGGAGTTCAAATCAGCAAGGGGATAAAGAAAAAAGAAAACTTCAACAATTGGAGGCATTTGAGGGAAGTAAAAGGAAATAATTTTCAAGTCATTGTCATCGCTAAGGAGCAGATCAGCAGCAATGTAAATAAGAGCCCAAGGAATCAATCCCCCCAAAAGCAAGCACAGGCAGCCTTCCCAGCTCCGCTGCTGGTGAGGGGCACTGGGACTGCCTCCACAGCAGCGCCTGGGGAAGGGACTTCTCCAGGTGTGCGAAGACAAGGCTAAAGCAACAAGGATTTGGCCTCACAGAGACAACCGCGACCTTTGAGAGAGAAAGCTGCCTCTTGCCATTCACATACACACATGTTGTGTGCTGAGCCCCTTCTCCAGGGACACCCTGGGATGGTGCATCCTCTACAAAGCTTGACTCAAAGCACTTCAGCACGTGCTGACCCTTCAACCACACTCTAGGACCCCAAAGTGGGACCTCGCAGCAAAGTTGAATGCAGCGTCAGGCCAAACGGGGTGGGGGGGGGGGGGGAACCAAGGAAAGAGGGCTGCTAGGCAGAAGCTGGCTGCTCACACTGCTGTGAATCCATGGTCCTGTAAGCTTTTGAAAGCTGAATCGCCCTCCCCTGGAAAATCAAGGCTGCAATTCTCCACAGCAGCACTGCCCTGTCTTACCAACTCTGCTATGCACTTACTCACAGTCTAGGGGTACAGTCCAAGCCAGTTTAAAATCTTGTTTGACTTTGCAACTGCAAACCCTTAGCAGGCTGTTTAAAACCAGGTCTCTAAGTAAACATGCCTGGGTGAGGGAGGGGTTGCATCACTTCCATGCTTTAAAGACCGTTGTGTTTAGATGCAGCTTCAGGCTATAGATTTTCATGAAAATACCACTTCATGCTTCACACAGCTCCGCTCTCAGTTTCAGGGAAAATACAGTTCATTGTACGATAGTTCCTCTTCTCTTACTCCCCTTTGATAAGCAGTAAGTTACAAGCTCCGGCCTGCAAAGCATCACCGATGGCATTTGAATTAGCACCCGCTGAAATTAAAGCAACTGCTTGTATCAAAGGTGTCACTTCAAGCTCTTTGCAAACTCAGGCTAACATTCATTACTGTCACAGAGATAGCAGCCTTAACTGCCCAGTATGCCAGCAAACTCGGATGTCAGTTTTACTGTAGAACCGATCCTAAACACCTCACTGGGTTCCTTGCAGCAGGCAACTGCAAAGAAGAGATCCTTGTAGCAGGAGGTAGCATAGTAAGTCAAACAGGGCAAGCTCCCTGCTGAAACCATGATACCATCAAGGCTGGAAAATAAGGGCTGTTAAAAGAGAGGAGGGAGGCTGGAGGATGAAGATGGCTTCAGACGAGAAGGGGTACCCCTCCTCCTGCCTCCCTCAGCTACCAAGTGACAGGATGCTTTGAAATCAGCCCCTTCGCTCCAGGTTCATTTTGCGCAGGGCCATTTGCCTTGATCTTCTGCCCCTTTCCTCCTCCCCGGAGTGTTCTTAAAATTATACTTGGAATAGCTTCCGTGTGCTACAAAACATCTAACACGGCTGGACTGAATTTTAAAGGAGTTCATTTCAGTAATGGAACAGCTCATCGTCCTGTCATATTTCATATTAATCAATGAGCATTAATTCAGCCTCCACTGAGCATCGGTAATGAATTTTGCAAACCTTACAGACTGAACTTGGATTGCCTGAAAATATTGTATTGCTACAGTGAAAAGAGCAAGAAGACAAAACAGAATAGGCTGTGCTGTGGTTCTATAGTCGTCTTCCTTCCTTCTTCCTTTAAGATAATCTATTGATAAGCTTAAAGGACACACAAATGTCAGTATTTCTGGCTGTTGCTTATTTGCCAGTCAGTTCCACAATGGTTTCCAGTTAGGCAGAGACTGTCAGACCATCGCGCAAGGACACCCGGGAACACAGGTGGCACGAGAACACCCCCGCTGTACAACCGGAGCCATAAAACAGAAATGCGTCAATCAGAAGCAGCAAGAACAACTAATTGCACATGTTGCCCAACAGAAGAGTTAGCATTTCATATTTGTAACACAAGTGCCAATAAAGAGACACGTCAGCTATTTATACACTTTCTGACAGTCCAATCACGTGGCACATTCCCAAATGACTGCGAGACAATAGGAAACTGCTCATTTTTCAAGAAAGGCCTGCATGGCACATGGCATTTCAGCCACTAACAACTCCCATGGTCCTTTTAGTTAGGGCTTAGCTGCAATTTTACTCCCCTGAATCGTGAGAGACTTCACTGCAGTCAGACGTACCCTGGGGAAGAACAGATTCAAATCAAGAGAATTATAGAAAGCAGCTCCACACCAGGAAGACTTGCCAACCTTGACAGAGGGGTTTGTACCTGCATCCCGATTCACTGGGTTGTCCACAATCCCAGTGGATCATGGAGCAGCAGAGAGGCAGAGGTTGTGCCAAGGGAGCACTCATAAGCCTTCCACAGCTAAACCACAGATATTCTGCATGCCAGCAACTGCAAGCCCAACGCAGGTGGCTTTACAGAACCATTTCCCAGAGCCTGCCTCTTCGCTAAGGGGTTTTCAAGGTGCTGTGCACCTCCTGACCACGCTACTGATGCATTTCTAGCTGAGCTACAGCACTTGGGTACTTCGCTGACTCACGCTCCACCAAGGGCGAGACAAAATGTTCGATTTGTACAAAATTCTGATTCGGCTGTATAAAACCCCACGTGCTCCTCACCGAGCAGCACGCACCCCTCTCCCAATGCCCTGCACAACCCCTGCACGGGGCACAAAACCCAGTTCAGCAGAAACCCGCCAGGCTGTCGCCGAAGCTGTGCGGAGGACCTCTCGCTGGCAGAGCTCCCTATCCAGATGCTCACCTGTTCAAGGGCAAGACAAGGGACAAAGTATTGGACATTAGTGCTCTTGGCAGTTATCTCACCCTACTTCTACTTGTGGTGATTGTTCACGTGTTGCTCTGCTGCCTCTCGAAACTTGAAGAGCAGCACTTTGCCGCCCTTCATGGGCACCCATTTACCTCTTCCACCCCAAAAATGAACACTAATTTATACTAATAAATCACATTTTAAAGGCACCAGTGTACTTTGCAAAGCCTACCTCAGTGACATTAAGCTCTCGTGTCACTTGGGTAGCATGGAGAACTGCCCGAGGCCAACATAATTTTTACCCTAAATATTAATGATGTTAAATAATTTCTCAGTCCCTCCAAAGGAACAGATTATTTCACAAGCATGGGGAGCCAGGCACCACAGGGCATTCCCTCTTCAGTTTTCTATATCCATACTGTTTGAGGACAGGACAAAGTGTTAAACTGAATCTCAGCTGCAAATGGAAGATGAGAAAACAGCTATGCCCAAAGAGATCTTGCACCTCTGGCCTGCTGCAGAAACACCAGCTGACTCAGAGCTATCCCCTAACCTTGCCTCTCCAACAAAGTCATGCGAAAAACAGTGCTAAGGGGTGGGAGGGTGCTGGTGGAAGGAGTCAGCCTGCCTGTCTTTGTCTGCCCGCAATGCTTCCTCCCTTCCCTGCCATGGACTAAATCCTCTGTATTAACAAGCCTCCAGGTAACAGCACCGACCCTTCGCATCACAGCACTGAGAACCAGACTTGCCAGGGCCACGGCACTGGTGTTCAAACCTCCAAGCAAAAGTATGTGTGGCACGGAATAGGCGCCAGGTGACAGAGCAACCACAATAACACGCATGAAGACACAGCCACACCGGTATTACTGCCCACAGGCTCTGGGGTAAGGTGTCTGCCTGCAGACTGTACCTGCCCCTTTAGTCCTATACGTGCTCTGCCAGGCAGATGTCTCACTGTCATCTGCAGCACATCAACCTCCCGCTGAGTTAAGGACATCTAGAGCTCAGTGGCTCTGCACTAGCCTGGCTCCCTGCCACAGGCACAGCACTCCCTCTCCCCTACACTCGCAGCTGGATCGCAGACAGGCAAGTATCCTCAGGGACAGCACGGCTGCAAGGCTTGTAAACACAGGGGATGAAAAAGCATCATCTTTGCTCCAGTCCAGAGCCAGGCAGGGAAGTGGCTGCCAAGTGGGAAAGAGAAAACCTCTCTGGATCTACTCATGCCTCCAGGATTTTCCATAAGAATTACACTCCTGCCATTAGATGGCTAAACATCTTATCAACACCCCTCCCTGCCACTTTCCTACTGTTCCACGTGCACCTTCCCTCACGAACGCTCAAGAAAGCACAGGGAGGAAAAGCACAGCCTGCGAGTCCCTGCTGCAGCGCCTAGCAGCACCCTGCAATGCCAAGATGTGACCAGCTGCAGCCTGGAGCAGACCTCACAGCAGGGTGTCGACTAGAACCGGCATGCAAAAAAAGCGATTACTTTAGACACAACGTTCAGCTGTGTCACTACTGTGTCCAACGTGATATACATTAAGGTGACTGCAGTTTTCAAAGGTGGTGGTCCTCACTCTGATCAGGCTTACTTCAGGTCCCCCAAATAACAGGTCACTTTTAAACAGACCTTTGTATTTATAATTAGTGGAGCAAACCCATAATTATGCAGCAACGCACAGATACTACAAACCGACACCTTGAGAGGCTGCCCCAGCACAGACAGTAGACTCTCTTATCCCTGAAGCCAATAGACATTACGTTAAATGTGCCAGCGCTGAAGGATAAAAACAGTCTGGAACACGGAAGAGCCTCCAGCCTGTGAGAGCATAATCTTCACCATGGGGAAAGAGTTTCCCCGAGTTCTAGATCCAGCGCAACCCCACCAAAACCAGGACAGTTCCACAAAACCCACACCAGATGCCCTGGTCTGAATCTGGCCCTGCAGGTGCAGCTTCCCCTGAAGGCACCAACCTCTTGGCACCTCCAGTCTCACCTTGTTCTCCTCAGGGGTGAAAAGAATGCGGAAAGTGGAACGCATGCCAGGTGCTACCTTACGGCACATATCCTTCGGGCTGATCAACTTGAAATAAGGCGAGCTCTCCAAGACGACCTTCACCAGCCGAGGAACCTGCAGGAAAGACATGAAACTATGACTTTGCCAGTTGTGGAAACACGAGGAGAAGAGACCTAGCCATGCCCTGGTGACATCCTGCCTCAACCACCTTTCCAAAGCCCTTTTAGCTCTCGAGGTACATACACATAATACACAAGGGTGGACCTGAATCCCTTCGGCTGGGGCAAAACAGCTCCAGGCCAGAGGCAGTAGGGCAATGCCCTGCTGTGAAGGAAGTGCCAAGCAGATAAGACACCAGCAGCATGGCGATACGATACCAGAATCAAGTCATCCACATAGTCAACAAACCCAGAGAACCTGCTTGCTTCTGCCTGCGCACATCCATGCCATCACACCTCTAAAGGGGGAATGTATCATCTGAAGGCAAAACAGGACGTGTTATACTGGGGCAAGGAACTTCTAACATACCGGGTTTGAGCAGGGCAGTCAAGCTGCAATGCTACAGAGTCATGCAGGCAGACCAACAAGAGAAGGAGACCACAGACATTGTGGCCTTACTGGGAATAAAAGCAAGCTGAGGAGCAAAAGGAGGAACATAGGAAAAAAAAGGGACAACCCCACAAACAAGGAGATGGCTAAGAGAATTTAAAGGGGGCTGTAGAGAAGCAAGGAAGCAGCATGATACTCTACAAGGAAAGGCTGATGCAGAAGATCAGAGCAGTCAACTTACCACAACAATGGCAAGCCAGACGACCCCCCCAGGCTGTGCCTATCAATTATGGGCTTCAAAGGCATTTTCTGCCCTGAGATACATGACCAGCACTGACTCACAGTGTGGTTTCATTATTAAAAGCCAATCTCAGCTCTCCGGAGCCTCTTGCTGCCTGCTGATTGTAGCCAGGCAGCTGCCAGTGCAGGCAAGGCAGATCTCTGGGCATTCCTCCCCACACCCGGGAGTCCCTGCAGGCACCCTGCTGCAAGTTTCTGCCCTCTGGGATGCCACAAACACAGAGACTGCACACAGGCATTTTCTAGCACACGGATATCAACCCCTGAGCACCAAATCTCATCTCAGAAAGTCTAAAACAGGTGATTTTGACTGACAGGCAGCTTCACTGGGAAACAACGAACCCACATGAGGCTTGGCAAAAGTGGACATTCATTTTGCACCACCCACCCGAGCCTGATAACCCACGGCCGAGGCAGTCCTGAACTCTCCAAACACCCTTTGCTCCCAGCAATGCCCTGGGGCAGCGAGTTCCCAGAGCCAATTTCACACTGCAGACAAACATTTTGGTCACCAAGTCCCTTGGGAGATGAGTTAAGACCTTCAGCAAAAGCCACCCAGAAGACGTGAGGAGCAGCCTGAAGACAGAAAAGCACTTGTACAAAACACAGGTACAAACAGGAAGTATGTAGCAAAGCGCTTCTGTATTTGAATGATTACAGAGCCTCTCTTTGGAATACACTTTGCTGTCAGCTGGATTTTGATGGAGCAGACAGCACCAGGCTACCATGCAGTATAAGTCAGTATGATTCAGAAGAATCTGGGAAACTGGTGAGAAAACTGAGACAGAGCACATGTTGCTTTTCTCTAGGACATTATCAAAAGCCAACGAAAGTAAAATATAATAACCTCTCTTAGGACTATCATCTCTAACTTTGTGTACTTAAATATGCCAAGGATTTTCCTTAGAGCCAATCTTACTTTCACACCAGCACTATCCAATGGTTGAGGTCTTACTAGCTTCAAAACTAATTCGTTTTGGAAAAAAAAAATCAACAGTTCACACATTGCCTCCTCTTTACAGGGCATACAAATCCCAAGGTGCAGCTGTACAAGTTTAGGATTTTTTACTGGGAAAGGCAGAAATGTTGATGCAGATGTTCTTTTCCACTTGAGGGAGCAGGAATAGAGCAAATTAACTGTTTGCCTGTTGGCTGGTACTTGACAAAGACAAACATTTTGAAGTGCCACATGGATAACGGAGCAACTGAAGCCAAAAGACTTAGTGGGAATGAAGCAGAGCCATAGGGAAAGAGAAACTGAGGCACACTTTAATCAGGAAAGGATACCTACAGCAAAGAGCGCCCAGAATCACTGTGGACCACATAAATGGTATCCGTGGGGCATGGGCATCCACGCTGCATCTTTCCAATATCCCCGAGCTGAACGCCAGACCAGGAATGGCACAGCACTCTCCAGGAATAACTGAGGGGCCATGCCTGCATCCTCCCTTGCCAAAGGGTCTTCTTTTCAACCGTGTCCCTGTCAAAACCTGGCATCTCACAATATACTTTGACTTCTCTTGCTGTTCCTCCACCTGCCATATGCCCCAACAGCGCGTTTTTGTCCACCTGTTTGTTTCCCCCAACAGGGAGATTTGGAGAGGGGGTTAATTCACCCGCTCTCGTGCACACTTCCATCTTCCCATCCTGCCGCCCTCCTCTCACGGATACGTCTTACTCTTCAGTACACAAGACTGTCTTTAATTACACCTTTCTTTTTCTGACCCCTCTCTGCTGCCAGCACACTTACTGTTACGTGTCAAGAGAAACCCTTGCCTGTACAAAGTTCTCTCCCAGAGCACCTTCTAACTCAGCTCCTTTCCTCGCTCCTCTCTTTTCCCACCAGCTTGCTCTTGGCACATGCCTCACTCCATCAAATATTTCCCCTGCTGAAATTCAGAAGGTCTCAATTCTCCTCTTTACAGTGGAACAAAATTGCTGACGTTTTTCAACTTTTCCCTTCTCAACTTCCTTGGGAAATCTCAAAATGATCACAATTTTTTCAAGGAAAGGTGGAGATCTTCAAGAGCATGTTACTGTGGATGGGCTGTGGTTCTCCAAAGGGAAAGCAGAGAGCCACGTTGCCTTAGAAAAACCTGGGCAGAACTGAATTAAACTTACCAGGAGCCTAAAGTGGCCCCTAAAGGCCTCCCACTGCTCCTGCTAAATCAGTCCGCTTCCACTGCTGTTTCAAAACACCCTTTCTGGAGTGCTAACACCACTAATTGTAACTTATTCCAACCTGAAGCGGAGAAGACTCAACCCCTGTGCTCTGACAGTGAGCTGCAGAGGCAGCTAAACAGGTTGTGAGAGGCAGAGATGCCCTGCCAGAAACCAAGATTAACCAAGGAGCCACCAGGACACGATACACACTCGAGGTAAAGCATGAGGGCAGGTACGGACTGTACAGCCCTCGACATTCCCCTCAGTCCGGGGATTTCGAGAGGAAGGATGCTGACTAGAAAAGCTCCTTTGGGCTAGATACCACCACCGCATGGCCAAAATCAGGGGGAGAATCTCCAGCATGGGAAGATTTCCACCAGCTTGCAAAATAAAGGTGCTGAGACATTTGATTCTGACGTGCTGCGCTGCAGCAGATAACTTGCTATGCTGTATACCACGTGAATTACACTGCTCTCCTCTTCCAGCACGGCGTTAAACCTCCACGTCCCAGCACTTACCTTGTCGGTGTTCCTCAGAATCAGCGGCGCTTCATAGACCTCGCAGGGGACGTAGCTCTGAAACACCACCTCTGATGGAAAAGGCTGAAACAAGCTCTGGTCCAGGTCAACTGAGGAGAACTGGAGATGCAAGAGAGAGCAGTGAGAGGTTCAGCTGCTGGGAAAAAGATTCATGAATGAGATTCCTACATTGATCTCCCAGGAAGTACAGTCTCTTGGTGACTATGTCTGCCCAGCTCACACTAGGGAAACAGGAGCTCACCCACCTGTGTTCTGAGCTCAGCAAAAGTTTCTGGGCCACGCTGAGCGGGCTCAAGCTAAGAAGCTCCTTTGGCAGGTGTTTCTCCAGGTTTCCTTCTCCAAAATGCAAGGCAGCGCTTACCTCCAGCAGAACCCTGTGCTAACGGGGTCACACAGCTCCGGAGCACTTACTGAAAGAGCCATGAGCGCTCATGGAGAAAGCGAAACCCAAGAATTTACGTGAGACTCCGTGGGAAACCATTTCGGGATGATCTTTGCTCTGAGACAGAGAGACCAAGTCCCACACATCCCCAGATATCATTTTTTGATATAGAGCCTAGAAATCAGTAAGAAGAGAACAGTACCAGAGGAGGTAAGGCCAACAAGAAAGTAACAGTAGTTAGGAAAAAGACATGTGAGGGGAACATTGGATGGTGATAAGGTTCAGCTCTTTTCTCAGCATTACTGGGCAACTTGAGTTCAAGACTGGACTTGAGATCTCCTTTTGCCATGAGCTTTAAAAGGGATGCTTTACTGTATTCTATTATTGCTCTTAATTAACACCACTGCAGAAGCATGGCTGAAAACATACACAAACAACAAATGCTTACAGAGCAGAGGCATTACTTTGAGGAAATTCCTCCCTGCTTTGTCTCCCCTCTTCCAGCTGCACTGCTCCCCCTCGAAAGACATGGGCAGGTCTCCATGTGTGGCTGCGGCACACTGCCAGTTATTTGTGCACTCGTCTGACACATTCCCAACCTCCCGTGCTGTCTAGGGCAATCCTTAACCAATTCGTTACAGGTCTCTGGCTGGCAATTTTCCACTCAACAGCCTACCTCAGCAATCTACCCATTTGGACTGCGTGTTGTACTGAGCAGTCCTGTAAGAAAAGCAGCTTTAAAGTAAACGTTGATCCAGATAAAGCACCTCCACATCGCCTCTGCCCAGCGTGATTCCCCTGTATATCTGGCAGCCTGCAAATTCTAACACCCTGCAAGGGTCCCACACATTGTTCCAACCCAAAGCATTAATGCAATTGGTTTTGTTAAATCTTGAGTAATTACCGTAGGCCCTCAGCTTTCAAAGGCCAATGCTGCCACCGTTGAGGGAGTCCTATGACCCCAAGCATTTGACAGCAACTGTACTGAAGCAAGATGTGACTATTTCAGCAGGAGGATGGAAAATGGCAAGCTCGCACCCTGGTGTCCTGCCCCAGCCTTCCCCCAGTATCGGGCTTTAGCACTGGTAGCTAAATTCCAGCAAAACCCACCA
This sequence comes from Gavia stellata, assembly GCF_030936135.1. Taxonomy (NCBI): domain Eukaryota; kingdom Metazoa; phylum Chordata; class Aves; order Gaviiformes; family Gaviidae; genus Gavia; species Gavia stellata. The sequence goes on from NC_082601.1 coordinate 44,840,522, forward strand.
AGTTCAGCAGAGGTTATTCATATTGGCTACTAAGCATATCAGGACTTCAATGCCTCATGGGGGAAAAATGTTTTACTTTTCCCCCAGCAGAAGGAACTCCACCACCACCAGCACTTCACAGAATCACTAAGGTTGGAAAAGACCTGTAAGATCATCAAGTCCAACCACCGACCCAACCCCACCATGCCCACTAAACCATGTCCTGCAGTGCCATGTCCACACGTTCCTTGAACACCTCCAGGGATGGTGACTCCACCACCTCCCTGGGCAGCCTCTTCCAATGCTTCATTGCTCTCTCCGGAAAGACATTTTTCCTAACAACCAACCTAAACCTCCCCTGGCGCAACTTGAGGTCATTTCTTCTTGTCCTATCGCTAGTCACTCGGGAGTTGGAAAGGACAACAGGACCTAGTCACCGAGGTATTCAGAGAAGCTGGAGGCAGGCCTGTCACAAGCACGCACCCTCTTCAAATGTCACCAACAGCAAGGAAAAGGGCAGGAAAAGGCTACCTTTTGATGGGAGGTTTCACTCATGTCTAGAAGCTGGATAATCCGGGGCCGCCTCATCTCCCGAGTGCTGGCCAGCCTCTGCTCCGTGGTGAGAGACATCTCCTTCAGGAAGGCCGAGGGAGTCAGCTGAAATGCAAAACACCAGCAAGAGTTACACAGATGCCTTTGGTCAGAAAGGCTTTTCTTGTTCAACTGCCACTGATGAATAATTTGTGATCACAGCCACTAGGATACTCCTGGAAGTCCCCTAAGTTACCTGCTGAAATATTTAACATCAGTAAATTAATGATATAGAGCCGAACACACACGCTCTAACCAAGTGGCTCTGTCCCGCCGTTAGCTTCTCCTTCGCGATTTGATGTGACATGTTTGGGGATTTCTGCTCTTCGGGCAATTGTTTTCTTTTTAGTTTTGCTGCATTGAGCCAGTGACCTTTGAAGACAGTGGGGAGGAGTTATCAGAAATCCCCAAACTCTATCCTTGCACAATGCTCACAACCAACACGTGTGTGATGTCACAGCTGGGTGAGTCAGAGGAAAGCAGAAAAGCAGCGTTGTGCCAAGACTGACGTGGAAAGGAATGGGTCCAAGTTTTAGTTATTTCTTCTTAATTAGCACTTGTTTTCTCTCTGTTCTGGCCTCACAGACCCCTCTGCAGAAGTACACGGAGATATCTCGTTCACAGAGCCTGAGCACTAGGTCATCTCCAGTCAAGTGAGCTCCAGTCAGCAAAGGGGACATCTTGGATGGGAAGGAGGAATCGCCCTGACTCCACTGCTGTTTGCAGGGCTGGATCCGTGCTCCACACAGGATATGAGATACAATTACTGTTTTGCAACCTGTTCTGTCTGGGACCAGCCACGTCTTCAGGCAGAGCTCGAGCAGCCCACCACATGCCCGGCTGCCTGGAGGACAGGTACGATCAGAGCAGCACTGGCAAGTATGCCTACGCGACAGAAGATATTACTGCCCACAAAGGAGGATGGAACGAAGCACACACTCACGCTTCAGCTATGCCAGTGCAATGCCCAGGACATTCATTTAACTTGGCCTCCAGGCAAGACTCTGGACTTTCCCCGAAGCAGCACGCACTCCATCCCCCACTGCACCATGACAGCCACCTCCGGCAGAAGCCGGGCAGCAAAGCGATGGGGAGGTGGGGTCCAGCTTCACAGTGCTGCTAGACAACACGAGGGGAAGGCGCAGGAGGGACACAGGGGGAGTTTCCAGCCTTAACACAGGTCCTGCCAGGCCACAGCAGGTACTTACAGTTACAGACTCCTCTATCTCTCTAACTAGCTTCGGATAACGGGGTGCTACCACTTTGCTCTGGAATCCACCAGCCATTTTGGAGGACCCCATGGACAGATGCATCTTGCCAGTGGCCATCTCTCAGCTCACCTGGAAGGAGCAACAATAGAACTTTGAAACTCTAGAATCCCATTCACGGCAGAGCCAGAGGACACACCCACGTCTCCAGGCTGCGGCATCCTTCCGAAGTAGAGAACTTAAGGCCTCCCCACCCTGTTCCGTGATTAGACCATATTTAAGTGGCACAGTCAAAATTCATAGCAGTAAAACCCCAGAACAAACATTCCCTGAGCCAAAACAGCCTCTTGCTGTGGGTGCTGTCCCACGAGCCACAAACACACACCAGGGCCTGCTGGCATTTCTCACCTTCCCCCGCTTCCATTACTTTTGGAATCCCATTTACTGGCATTATTAACCCAATCTCTATTAGTAGCCAAGCTGTCCTTTATTCCTCTTCACAAGTTTTCCGGTGGGAACAGAAGGAAGGTAAATGTCACTTAGCTGCTTCATTTTGCCAGGGCAGCTGACCTGATGTGACTGTGTGCCTGACCCTACTAAGTGCTCAGAGTACTATGAACAACATTAAACCCAGGGATCGCTGCTGCCCCCAGCATTAATAAAATCAGACTACTTGCCGACTTTGCAAACCCAATGTCCACCCTTTGTGCAAAGAGCCTGGTGATGCTTCCAACTAATGGAGCGTAGAGTTCAATACTCTGATTAAGAACTATAGTTTCTCAAGGCTAATTTGGTTGGTTTAAGTTACAAAAATTATACAGCAAATATGACTCCTTCCAGGCATGAAATTACCACAGTGCCCAAGAACGTTTCTCCGTGGAGAACGAGGGCCCTCATTTTCACTTATTAACACCCAAACTGAAGGCTCTGGTGAGCAAGCAGAAGGGGACCGGTGCTCTCTGCAAAAAGCAGCTTTCTTGGATTCTCTCGGCTTTTGCACACAAAGCCCGCGGGGGGGCTCCAGCGTTTCCCAAAACACACACGGTCTGCCAAAGCTGCTTAATTTCCGATGGCAGAGAAGGTGAACACTACAGATTATTACTTTTTCGAGCTAACGGGGACTTTGAGGGATAGGAATACACTGCATTCCCAGAGAGCACAGCGGGGAGGTGTCGCTGCAGCTGTACGCTACCAGCCAGAGTGCTGGCAGCTGAGCAGGGGGAGGCCACAGCCAGCTTGTCCAGTAGCTTCTTCACCATAACCATGGCTCTTGATGGATACAGACACCAGGCAGCCCTGCCCAGCTGCCATTTTTGAACAGCAACGGACCCGAAATTAAAATCAACATGGGTGTACATACTTTGCAAGCCTACACACACGGTTCAGGATGTCCTGCAGGATGTAGAAGACTGCAGCCACCGCTTTCTGACCCAGTCTTGGGCTTCACCATGCTTGGAGGTGGAAAGATCATCCCTCTCACAGAGCTTGCTGCCAGAGACACAGCTGTAGCTGAGACAGGGAAGACCAAGTCCCTTCCAGGCTTCTTCCTCAGGACAGGGCTTATCAGTTCCAAGAACACTTGCAAGCTAGCCACAAAGTGAAGCATCAGCCATCTTCCCGAGGGAAGAAGACCCGCGCTTTCAAAAGGAGAGCCCAGAAGCTGAAATTCACACCACCACGGATGCTCAGGACCACCAGCTCAGAGGAGGTACAGGGTTTACATCACTGCTCCTTCTCCATTCCTGGGGCTGTACATACAACCCCACAGGGACCAACAAGCCCCTCTTCCCTTGCCAACACCCTCTCTGCCCCATGACCTCACCTCTGTTTTCCTTCACAATATCCAACTCTCACCATCAGGTTCACCTTGGAGCCACCATTCACACTTGGCTCTCAGTTGGCTGCCTGCGTTTCTGGCTCAAAGGACACATTTCAAGCAGCACAGACTGCAGCTAGTCCCAAGCAAGCAGAGAGGGGGGGATCACACCTGCACACAGCCCAGCGCAGAAGCAAGCCACCCACCTCAGCACTTCAGACAAGCCACCCTTCTCCACCCTAGCAGGGTCTGACCAAACCAGGCTCTTGGCCCTGGTCTCCTTAGAGGCACAGCTAACAGTCCATGCAGGGAGCTGCTCTACAGGGCTCCAAATCCTCCCCCCCATCCCCTGAGAAGCCTTGTTTACATCGCTCTTACCCTCCTGCAGAAACAAAAGAGCATACAGCCAAGGGCAACAGGCAGCCATGTTGCATTAGTAACCTCTCCTTTGCTGCAGTGCTAGAGGGACACAGAGCACTATCAGCCGGCATCCCCAAAAGCCCTGCTGCAGGCTCTGAGATGAGACCTGACAGCACAGGCACCGTCTAGCTTCCAAACACCAACACCAGAGCCCCTGGCGGGGGTTGAAACAGGCACATCAGAAACATAGCTGTCCTGTCACCAGTGCTGCACTCACCAGATCAAACCCACAGAATAATTGGACACGTCTGGTGTCTTGCAGAGGACAGAGCCACAGCAAAGGCAAAGACCAGAGCTGCAATGAGGATCCAGGGAGAGCAGGGAAGTGCTGGCGCAGACAGCTTACACCATCACAGGGATGCAGATGGGAGCATCCACTACCCCCACTTCAACCCATAAAGGTAAAACTCCAGCACTTGGTTAAAGAAAGGAATACGACTGCAACACTCAGTCATTTTAGATGCTATCAAAACTTTTCCTCCTGAATAACTGCAGTGACATCACTTACCTAACTGCAACCTCGTGAAGTGCCAATCATGAAGTCCCAAACAGGCAGCCCATAATCCTCTTTCTCCGGGCAGGGTTCATACTTGTCTTCTGAAAAAAGTAGGACAACAGAGTTGGCCCCTTTCCCTTTCAGCCATTTTTCCCCCTGCCTTCCTCTGAGCAATGCAATCCCACATTGCAGGGGAGAACATCGGGTTTTTTGGTAGCACAGACCTCAAGGCACAGCCCTGGATTTGCTTTCTCCCTTTTTATTCCCATGCTGGAAATCCATTTTGTTTCCTCACTTTTTGCTCAGTTTACATCTCACTTCCAAACCTGAACTGCTTCTCTACTCCTGTTCTGAATCAAGACAAGATTTCAAACGCCTACATTTTGGAGACCCTGCCATTTGCCATACAGCCATGAAACCCCCCCAAAAATAAATTGTTTTTTCCCCACTGCTTTTTAAAACAAAGTCCTTGGCCCCAACAAGTGTCATGCCTCCTAGGTTTTCTTTTTCCTTAATACTACGAAACCATTTAATCCAGCCAGCTGTCTTTGCGCAAATGCAGAAGAACATTTATAAGCCTCAAGAAGTTAATCCCATTTCAAGGGGAATGTCTGACATAGAGGTTAGCAAGGCAGTAACGGGGCTGTGATTGCCCGGAGACAATGCACAAGAAGATGGGTAGGCTCTGGATGGAGGTTCAGGCCTGACTCAGCAAGGTACTGCCACAGCATCTCAGCCTGAACAAGGAAACGCAAAGATGTCAAGGGCACTGATCACCCACGCAGTTACGGACGGTTCGATAGCTGTTCCTGGGACTGACACTACCTTAATCCTTAGTCTTGGCCTCATGTTTATTATAGTATTAATAGTATTATTGCGTGCATAATCAGGTTAGAATTGCAATATTTTATATTCTATTTCTTTTTCCAGGTTGTAAGAGGACGGGTAGATTTGAGAATGTGTGACAAGGTTAATCACCTTCTGCTTAGTTGGTGAAATCCAGGTAAGAAGGATTGAGACTTATGGAAATTATAAAATATATCCATAAGTCTCAAAGGGGGGAAATGTTACAGAATATCTTGAAAAACAAGGTCAAAAACAAGTGTTAAAAACAAGCAAGAAGAATTAGAAGAATGTAAAGAAGATACTTCATAACAACTGCACCTGGCACTTAGACATACTACAGATAAAGACTGTCTTCACCAACTCTCTGCTAACTAGCAATAACTATTAGCACAAGGACAAATCTTAGAAAAATAGAATGGACTGCCAAAACAGTGCCCTAGAGTTAACTTGTCTCACTATAATCTCATTATAACACTAAGGAACACACCTCCTAGCTAGAAAAGCCCCAACCCAATTAAGCCCCCTACTCTCTCAGCAGGTGTGGTGAATTAATAGAGAACTGTAACTTTAAGATGAAGTAAGAAAAGTATTAACCAAGAGTTAATTAAGGGGTAGCACCAGTAGGAATAACTAACGTTGTTAACTGTTTTAAATACCTGTCATGATTTTAACCCGGTGTGCATGCTTTGAGGAGAAATCCCCTTGCACCCGGTGCCGCAATAAACATGCCTGCTTTATAACTCTGTGTGAGTTGTGAAGTTTGTTTCCGCGTGTCAATACCTCTTTCCCAGGCTCTCAATTTTATTATTTCCATTTTCAATCATTGTCAATACAAGCACAAGGGAGAGGAACATTTGAATATGCACAGGCATTCTACAATTAAAAAAATAACTCTATAAATAAGGGGAATGATATACTTGGCAATGAGGTATAAAGCATAGAGGAAACCCACAAGACCAAGGGCTGTTGCTTAGCTCATACATCACACCTGGCAGAGCCCACAAATAAGGGGTCTTGCTGCATATACTGCAATGGCACCAAAAGATCCAGGACCAATATGGCACTTGTCAGAAAAATCACTACCAACTTCAGCAGCGCTAAGGAGGTCTGCTACACACCTTGGACTTCTCCTCCTCCACAGACATTTGCAGGGAATAATGTGCAGAGCATAGCCCATGCTGCTTGTAACTCACAAACTCACGATGTGGCTCCGTCTCTTTCCTCAAGGGTGCATCAAATTTTACTTGACCAACTAAAGAGGAGAAAAGGAAAACAAGAATCTAAGCTGGACTGCAATGAGACCCAATTCAGCTCCAAAGGCTAACAAAAAAGACAAATCCCGTTTAATGAGTGCATCACAGCCCCACTGATGCAAACTTCTGACACAGGCACACCCCCAACTTGTGCCTGCTGGAAACTAAGGGGCACAGAAAGTACTCTTCCATCACAAAGGCAGCACGATCGCCACTTGCCCCACCTAGTCATTAGAAAGAGGAGGAAAACCATTCAGCAAACAGGGCCGTCAAGTGCCCTCTTTAGAGCAGCAATACAGATCTAATTTAGATAAAACACACAGCCATTGTGGGAATTCCCTCTGGGACCTGTTCTTCGGGGAGATCACTAGCACTAAAGAGCCGTGAATGGAGTTTGGAGAGAGCTTATCGCATCTTCCAGGAAAGCTCTTTGGCAGACGCTCATTAACACTCCTTCCCTCAATTTTAGCTTCAGGAAAGACAACTAAAGGGCCAAGGATTGCTCTGACTTAATTCAAACAAAAGAATGACTACAGCTTGGGGGATGGAGTCTGCTCGTAATGGTCAGCGATCAAGCACCTCCTTTCCTGATTTCTACAGGACTGTTTCAGTTCAAACTACAACAAGAGACTAAATTAAGGCAGAAAAATCTTCCTCTGCCATTCTGCTACCTAGCACAATCTGGCATCACTCCGAATATCCCTGCTGCAGTGGCGTATGAAGCGATACCAGCCAGCTCTCAGAAGAGCTCAGGTTGCGTCCTGTTCAGTTAAGATGAAGCAATAGTTAGATTTGCTGAAGTGCTGACAAAAGGTGTATTCCAATGTTTTACACTAATGTTTCTTTGGCATAGTCATCTAGAAACTATATCCGTAAGTGAAACAGCATAAGTTTTTCTTTTCCTCTGTATCACTAAAAATGTTTCTATATACGTCAGCTATGCAGAATACTAGTTGAAATATGTGAATATCAATGATTATTTTAAGAATATCTAATGTTGTCATATTACACATGCTTACAGTTTATTTCAGAGCGTGTCTTTTCTCTTCTCCCCTTTCTACTTCTCAAGTGTATCCTATGAGGCACTACCAGAGGCTAGAGGTGAACAATAAAAGACTTCAATTCCAAAATATATTCACTTGAAACCCAGTATTGTGTACCTGGTTTTTAGCAAGTTTCTTTAGCATAACAGCAACAAAGACAGAAATCAAACAGAAGCTAAAAATAAAGATTGCATGTACGTTTTCGCAAACTAAAGTTAGAATTATTTGGAGACATTTTATCTGTAGAGTGTCCTCACCTTCAAGACAAGGGTTTTTAAAACACTGGATTTGAGCAACTAAAGACAATGCTGGCCAGCATTTGTCTTTGCTCAGATAACATTTCCTTTGTGGCCTCTCAGTTTAACGGTATTGATAGTTGGAAAGTCCTCACTAACATACAATTAAGTATGAAGACAGGATGCAGTAACAGAGTATCTGTTTTCTCTTGTTTACAAAGCACTTCAGTCCCGCGCTGCTTATCACCTTACATAAGCGCGCTATTTTTTTCCCAGCTGTTAAAGCACAAAATCAGAAACTTTGTCTTTGACAAAACTGTAGGTGAAATCAAGTTTCAGAGTATTCCAAGATAGAAAATAGAACCTGCAAGAAACACATACCAAAACGCTTGACAAAAACAACTACAGGATCATTCTCTTCTTCTCATAAGAAAGCAAATTAGGAACAAAAGAACAAGTTCTACAGAGGTAGAAAATGATTTTTACGAATGCTTGCTTTGCAGATGAATGGAAACATAATTCCACAAAGAAACAGAAAGCAGAATGCACGACAGAACTCGGGACTGGAGAAGCAGTCCACACATACTGCTGCAAAATTTTTGAAGGACAACCACAAACAAAATTTTAAAGTGTTTTCATCTCTTTCTCTTTGAGCGTCTCTCCCCCAAATATAATGAATTTTGCTAAGGGCCTGGACGTGTGACAGAGCAGCACAACCAAAAGTAAAAGCAACCCTTCAGCCTGTTCCCAGATCACAAAACATTCTGTGCCTCAATGAACCATAAGCATTTAGTTTTGTCGGCAAATGAAAACTTAATCTGATCCTGTGATTAAAACATATTCCTACCTCAGGATCATTGTCATCAAAATCACGGTAAGTGGAATGATCAGGATTATTCATTTTATCCAAAAGTTCAATAGCAAGACTTGGATTTAATCGCTGGGTAACAAAAAGGATGCTGAAAGACAGAAGGAAAAACACCGATTAAAATTCCAACCACCCATATTAAGCACGTTTTAATTTTAGAACTTAAAAAAATCCCACACATAAATTTATACCTGTAGTAACTTTTCAGCTGTCGGTCTTTTTTCAGGATTTTTTTCTACGTACCGTTTTCACAGAGTGATGGAAACTATTGGACCTGTCAAAGGAAGTGGTAAACATGAGAATCAATTGCCCAGTGAAATACACGATCATTATCTACTGAAACAGAAAAGTACTTGCCATTTCATTTTGTCCTTTAATTCAGGAGGCTGGCAGTTGCTTTTCATCATTGGCAAAAGCGCTCTAAAAAAACCAACAGTATTTCTGTGGGTGACATGGCAGTACATACCTGACATGAATTTTGAATACGTTGTTTAGTTGGCAGGAAGAAGTCCATCTGTTTAAGAGACGCTACCAGGACAACATGACGCATTTATGCAGCAAAAGGAGTTGTCACAATTTCTATCACGTACATCCAGAACACTTACAACCCAACACCCTTGCAGTACCCCCAAACACCACAAGCACCCATGTAGCCACTACTCCAAATGGATGATTTGGGAAGCTGTACTTACACACTGCGCTTTAACCCTTTGCTCACCTCACGGGATGTAGGTCAAACATTGGAGGCTGAAGCTCAGCGAGCTCTGTAGCAGTTATTCCAGCTGCCCACAGATCGTAGAGGTGCTTATAGCCACCTTTTCTTCCTACTGCAGCAACTTCTGGCGCCATCCTAAAGGGTAAAAGACAGTTTTAGATAAACTCCTCGCCACAAATCAAACATTCTTCTGTGTGCAGTGGTTTACTACTCTTTTTCCTAAAGCTCTCAATCTATAAGCTCACAGCATATACACTTCCACATGTGGATATATACACAGGCGTGCATGTGTGTGCGCACATGCGTGTGCAAAAAGTTACGGAATGTATACATGAAGTTCTCCTCAATCACCTTCTAGTGACTAACAGGCAGTTTCCAAAACAGCTATTTAGCTGTTTTCAGTGGATGAAACCAATCTGCCTCAGGCTGTTCTGCAGGCACACAACAAACTGCCCCTCCACAGCCAAAGAGCCTGAGGGGTCATTATTCAGCTACAGTAAAACCCAATATACGTCTGGATCCGCGTCGCCTGAAAGGAAATGACTCCCCGCTAAAAGGCACACAAGGGGTCCAGAACGGGACTCCAGTTTCAGGGGGGAGTGGGTTTTTTTTTGGGGGTGGTGGTGTTACACAAAGACGTACCTGTCCAGTGCCAGCAGAACACAAGCTGGCGAGATCTCCGTTTCAAACGTTTTTAAAGCCGTTTTCAGCACTAAACAAGCATCGCAAACACACGTCGGTGAAGGATCCACAGCCGTCAGTAACTAAACGAAGTAAATCAGACACGAATTCCACACGTGGGACTTGAACTGGGGCTCCTCGCCCCGCGCACCCCCGCCGCGAGCCAACCCGAGGGGTGGCCCGAGGGAAGGAGGCAGGGCCCCCCTTCTCTCCGGCACCTCCAGCCGGGGGTTCTGCCGCAGCCGCCCCCCAGCCCCGCGTCTGCTCCGCCCGCCCCCCCCGCCCCGCTCCGTGCGGAGAAGACCTTTCCCCGACGCCGTCCACCCGGGAAGAAGCGGAGCCGAACCCCCGCGGGAAGGCGTTCCGGGCGAGCGCTGCCCGCAGCCCCGCAGCCCCTCAGGCCCGCTCGCCCCGGGCAGGGCGGAGGGCAGCGCGGAGCTCAGCTCCCCGCGGGGGGCGAGGGGACGCGGCCCGCCCGAGCGGCTCATGTCCCCGCCCGCGGCAGGGGCGGCCCGGACGGCCCTGAGGGGTCCCTTCCGACCCGGGACCGGGCCCGGGCCAGGCCCGTGCGGCCCCGCGCGGGCGGCGGCACCACAGCCCACGCCGCGGCCGCGCCGGGGAGCGAAGCGGACGAGGCCGCCTTCCCCGCCGCTCCGGACCGGCCCGGACCGCCCCGGGTGAGCGGCGGCACCGGCGCTGAGCCGCGCCCGCCCCTCCCGCGCGAAGAAGGGCTCCCGCCCGCGCCCGCCGCGCAGACGCACCGCCCGCCCCCCGCCGCCATTCCGCTCCGCCCCGCCGCCCTCAGCGCGGGCCGGGGGGCGCCGGGGGGCTGCGGCGGGACCGGCGCTCCGCGGCGGGGCCCCTCCTCGGGGGCGGCTCTCCCGCTGTCCCGGCGCCAGCCCCCGCTGCCGCCTGCCTCGGGCCCGGCGGGAGTCAGGGAAGAGCACCTGCTGCGGGGTGGATCGGGACACTCGGGGCGCGAATCGTGCCCTGCCCCCGCGGGACCGCTTCCCCACCGAATGCGTCTGTCACCGGGACGGGGGGGGCCGCCCTGAGGGACGGTCGGGGCGGGCGGAGGGGTGGATGAGGGCTCCCGCGCCTCCTGTGGCAGCAGCCCCGCTCCTGCCGGGGCTGACGGGGAGAGGGGGTGGCTGTGGCGCAGGAGCGGTGTCTGCGTCCGCGGCAGCGGGGAGGAAAGTCTGCCGACCCCCCCGGCGGGATTCGGCACCCGGGGCCCGGGGGAGGCGCCGGGAGGGCCGCGGGGGGCCGGCAGCTCCCCCCCACAGGCAGCGTCTCTGCTGCAGGTGTGCAGGAACGCCTGTTCTCCCAACTGCTCTGTTCTGTGGGGCGAGGTGGGCCCTTCCCGCTGACTGATGGGGGTCAGAGCCAGAGCGGGACGGAGGAGAGGTCGCGTGAGTCAGGTACAGTCCAGGCTCGGGGTGGGACCACAGCAAAATGCTCCGACAGCAGGAAAAGTAACATCCTCTCTCCCCTACCGCAGCTCACACGTCTTTGGATTAACGAAAAAGGGAGAAATGTCTGAAATTTTCTGCGCAAAAATAAATCACGTTGGAACTATTTAACAGGCAGCCCCGAGAAAAGCCTCTAATAGACTGACAAGGCCTATTAGCACAGTGTGAGTTGGACGAAGTTGTACCATGAGAGCAGCGTCGGGTGACTGCGGGAGGAGCATCAATCAGTGCGTTAAGGACCTGGATCACCGCCTGAATGAGGGGAACGTGGGCTGCAGATCCGAGAGTATGTTGGCTTTGAATTTTCTTTCATTGCTTTGATGCTCTTTTTTTATAGAAGACCTACACACTTGTAAACGGAGCTTGCTAGATTGCAGCATCATACTGCAGAAATAAGTAATCTCTCTGAAGAATCCTTCTGTGGACTCTCCCTGTGATCCTTTGAGACAAGCAGTTCTTTCCAAATTCTTTAATTTTCCCAAACTATTCCATTTGTAGCTTTATGTTGCAGAATATGGAAGCTATGCCTGGATGTCCAGACCTGGGATGCACTGTGCACGCATTGTAGAGAAGTTCTGTTCTAGTTTCATGTTCAGTGAGAGTAAATAATTGTCTCAGTTCTTATCATGTGGAACAAATGCATCTCATATTACAACTTTAGAAACTCTCTCATCCCTTAGTTTTAATCAGCCTTTTTTTTTTTTTTAATGCTGAAACAATAGGAGCTCTTCTTTAACCTGTTTTTTTTCCACCCTACATCCTATAAGCTGAGAGACTGCAGTAAAGCACCGGTCACAGAACTTTATTTTAAAAAGAAATGAAAATTAACTATAGAATATCAAGGCGTTCAGGGCTTCTTAAGTGTGGAGCACAGTGGCAAACTGAGCTTTTACTGTTTTCTTCTTTGCAGGAAGAATCCACAGCACAAGCTAGAATACAAGTGGAGTGCACTGCCAGGTAAGCCAAGCTGTTTAATATAGCTCAAAGTGGGGGGAAAAAACCAATCCCAACCCAGCAATGGATAAAAACAATGGGAATAAAATGCTTTCAGCTACTGTAAGTGAAGAACACTGTTTGCAGCTTGCTATCTGTTACACTGCGCTCTTGCCTTTCTTGAGCTTGAGGTCTTGTCCTTGTCTGCGATAAGGTTGCTTGGCCGCTGCGAACTTGCACTCACTTTGTCAAATGTTTTTCAGCTGAAGTGAGACTCAGTTACTGTGATTTGTATGCTCCTTATCTAACATATTGACAAAAACGCTGCGTGACAAGTGGATATTTTCATGAGTTTCGTAGGTTTTATTGAGAATTAAAGATGGTATAGTGTGGTATTACTGGATCTCTGTATTCTGCTCCCCCCATCCAGAGCTGGAGTATCACAATGAAAACAGGGAATATATTTAGGTGTTACCGAAGTGTTTCTCAGCATTTCAAATGGCTACTGCAGTAAATGATTTCTATAGCTTTTCTCCCATCCCCATAGTAAAATGTGGGCACAGAAATGGATTTCATACTTAATTTTTATTCTTATTTTTCTTTTGATAGGCAATCCTCAGGTAACACACAATTCTAAAGTCTTGGGATGCTCTAAAACAAATATTGCAAGCATGCCTGCCATCTTTTTTTTCTGTTTTAAAATCTTTCTTTGGACCAGGGATTTTCTTGCTGAGAGAACACCCTTTTGCGTGGGTGTTCTCCTGAGGCTTGGAGGGAATATAATTAAAACTGAGTCTGAGGTTTTATTCTAAAATGTTCTAGTCTTTCATATTCCAGTAAGTAGACTTGTTGAAAAACAGAGGGGGATGTACTGTTTACATTTTGTCTGTTCTTCAAGAATTCAAAGAGATACTTTGCATAATCAAGGAAAACTTGATTATTGGACTTGGAGATTTTTTCCACTTGAAATCTCAATGCAATAAACAATACTACAGAGCAGAGCACAGCAGTCATGAAAATGTAATTATAATGTATTTTGCTTGGAAGGATCAGGTTTATGACATTATTGAGGAGAAATTGCATTTATGGAAACAATGGTTTAAAATATTTAAATCCTTTGAAATACACAAATTTTCTGTTTAAGAATAAAAATACCAGTCTTGATGACATTTTTCTAGGGAAGGAATGGTTCATAATTGCAATTAGAGCAGTTTATCTGGGTAATCTTTCAGGAATCATTCAATACAAAACAGGGATTTTTTGTGTGGGAGGGTAGTTTTTGTCCTTGTAAATACAGTACAGTACAGTATTTATTTTAATAGGTCAGTCTTTCATTGTAGCACCCTGTCTGAATGACACTTCTGCTGGGCTGTGCTCTGTCCTGACTAACTTTCCTTTCTTTAGTAACCAAAAGAGGAACCTGACAGCAAACTTCAAAGAATGCTATGTTCTTAGGTGATGAACCTAATCACAGGATGCCCTGGAATGAACAGGCACATCAGCATGGGACACAGCTGATCTGCTTTGGTTTTTTGGGGATTTGAGAGTGCTGGAGATGCTTGCTAATACTTACCTGAGGAGAAAGCCGTCCTTATTTTGTTTTAGTAAAACCCTGCTTGCTTTTTAACAAGTGGCAGTGCTGAATGGTATGGAGTATGGTGGTATGTAGTCATCTTTTCAGAGCAGTGTCATGAGCGTGTCTTTGCTTGTGGTGTGGGTGCCTATTGCTCTCCCATCTCTGCTGCTCATGGGAGGAGGAGGGGAGTCGCTTTCAGAGAAGCCTCCCTGCCCTCCTGCTTGTGAAAGTCTCGTAGGGTCTAGTTTAAAGTGCATTGGCTTGCACATTGCTTTCCCTGCTAAGTACCTGCTTGCAGAATTTGCTGCATTCTGGTGTTTGGCAGCCCAGAAATGAGTCGCTCTGCTTTATTTTTCTTCTGTATCACAGTGTAGTAATGCTGTTCGTCTGTTGCAGCATCTTCTGACGAGCTTGAAGCTAAGGTGAGGAAACTAGAGCAGACTGGTCACCAAGTGGGCTTCTCTGTGATACAGAGTGGGGACCCGTTCTCAGATGTCTTTCAAGCTTGATGGTAAGAAACTCAAGTTGCAAAGCAAGAGTATTGTGGAGGTGAAAAGTTGAACAGAAGCAAAATGTGGTAGAAACCAATGCCGTGGTTAGCTGACACCTAGTCCAGATTTCACAAGCTAGTGTAGCGGTAGCTTGTGTTCACACTCGTGCTCAGTGGCGATGCGGGATGCTTTGACCTGACTGAAACCCATGTGTAGCCTGTTCTCCCTTCTCCTAGCTTTTGTGATGTGCGTATCCTGCCAGTACCAGTACCTGGCACCTCCTGTCTGTCTGTCTGACAGGTCTGCTTGCACGCAGCCACACAAAATGGGGACATCCAGCAGCAGCACCTCAGATTATTCTAGAATAACCTTTGCTTTGAAATGCATTACTTCTTGCTAGAAAGTGGGAAAAGGCCAAGGCCAAAATACCTTCCACTTGATGCATTTAATAAAAATTCATCTCTGTTCTTAGATCTGCCTATTCTATCCAAGGCTTTTTGCATTCCTGAAGGGCAATCTCCTTGGTTCCTTCCTCTCTGCCTTCCCAAGGTGAATTCATTTGGTAGGGTGGAGGGATTCCCCTTTCTGCTTGGTAAAGACAGTGTCGTATCTGGTGCTTATGGTAGCATCTTGCATTTGGGAAAAGCAAGCGAGGAACACTTGTTGCCTGTGGGGAGGCCAGTAGCAAGGTTTGTAGTTGTTGTGGACCCTTGCAGAGCAATATCGCATCTGAGCCATCCTGAGATAGCTGTCCTGAGTCCACATGCTTTCCCTTTGCTATATGTGGTTCTCTGTGCTTGAAGCGTAGTCCTGCCGGCAGTTATATTTAAATGGGAATGCTTTTAGGAAAGATATTTCTGTAAAAGTACTGATATTTTATAATTCTGTAAATAATGATATCTGTCTGTAGATTTCTATAAAATAGATATAAAGACTCTTCTATTTAGCCCAAAGGGGTATGTCTCTGTATCAGATACTGCCCAAGAGTCTGACCTGTTCACTGAGTTCCTGGGTGCCCTCCACAACAGGGTGAAAGCAAGGTTAGCTGAATGTGCTTCCTTCTTCCTGCCAGGGGAAAGAAAGGTGGGGGGAGGAACTTGAGCTGAACACGGCCAGCTTTCCCCAGGAGGAGCTGTCCTGTGTCTTCTCACGTTCCTGCCAGCCCTGTGCTTTCCAGAACTGTTTTACTTGTCCCATCTGGCCTCAGATGGCTTCAGATGGGAAGACCTAGCCTTTAAACTCTGCCTTCCTTTCTGTTACCTGTTTGCAATGGCTTTAGTGTGGCCTAGGCTTGCCATGCTTTTGTTCTCTAGAAGTGATGGAAGGTAAGGGTGGTTGTCTCCAGCAACTCCCCTGATGTCCTAGGAGCAAGTGTAGTGCTCCGCAAACACTTTTGTAGAGGTCTTAACATGAGCAGTTGCTGGTGATGAATTGGGAGAATACTGGAGTGACGTGAGAAATCTCTGGGGATTCATAGAATTTGGTGGGGGGGGGGTCCTCCTGATGCCATCTGGTCTGATTTCCTGCTCGGATCAGGTCCCGTCAGATCATGTTGCTCAGGGCTGTGTCCAGTTATGTTTGGGGTATCTCCAAGGAGGGAGATCAGCATCATCTCTAGCAACTGTTCCAGTGCTTGGGCACCCTCGTGATGAGCAACTTTCTTTGTCTTGAGTCAGAATCTGCACCTTGTCCATTGCCCCTTGTCCATCCAGTGTGCCCCTCAAGAAGAGTCTGGCTTTGTTTCCTCCAGTGAGGGAGAGAAGTAGGAGAGAGAAGTGGGGCAAACACCCCCCCAAAACACGCACCCAACCCCCTGCCCACACACCTCTGCCCCATGTAGCATCATCTCTAGCTTTTCCTTTGTCCTTTGCCAGTAAGTTCCCTTCCTGTTGAGCAGTGGCTTGCATTTCCCGTAGCTTCCAGTAGCCTTCCAGAAGCCCTTCCTGTTGTCCTTCATCTCTTCCTAGTTTGCCTCCAGCTAAGCTGCGGCTTTCCGCAGTCCATTCCTGTATGCTTGCGCAATGTCTCTCTGTGCCTCCTGGGTATCCCATCTCTGTCTGCGCCTTGTGTGTTCTTCCTTTCTGGCATTTGAGCTGGCTCAGGAGTTTCCTGTCGGTCAGTGCTGGCCTTCTGCTACTTGTGACCGACTCTGTGTTTTGGCACGGACCCTTCTGGTGCCTGGGGAGGTGGGGGCTGTGGTCCTTGAAGTTCAACCAGTTGCCCTGGGCCCCTTTGCCCTCCAGGCCAGTCTCCTGTACGCTCCTGCCTAGAAGCTCTTCAGGAAGCGGCAGTCTACTCTGCTGAAGTCCAGCATTGTGATCCTGCTGGTTTGCTCACTTCTCTCAGTTTTTTAAATTCTACAGCCGAATGGTGGCCGCAGCCCAGCATGCCCTTAACCTTGGTCAGTTTTTCTGTGTCTGTGGACAGGGAGTCCAGCGGAGGGTGGAGACAGTTGCCCCGTCATTCTGCTTTCACACATGGGGTGTGAGACGATATTGCTCTGTGCTGCTGTCCCCTGGACGCCTCTTCGCTGCCCCCGACACTGTGCCTGCAGGGTCGGAGAAGGCTGTGGTGGTGTATGTGGTTGCAGGCCTTCCTCACTGGGTTAGCCAGCCTGCTCGCAGAGACTCTCTTGTGCGCTCAGTCGAGGAAGCCCTGTCCCTGGGCTGGCAGTCCTTATTCCTTGTGCTCCTCAAGGAAGGGTCCTGCGGTCATAGGAGCCGAAGCCCTGACTGTGCCCCCAGCCCGACGGTGCTAAGCAGCAGGATGTGTTTGCTCCTACTTGAGCCTTCCTGAGGACAATCCTGCCAGAGCCCCGGGCTCTTCCCCCTGGATGTCATTGGGATGAGGGCCTGATGAGCCTCCTCAGCCTCCCTGGAGCATCGTGGCCCTGAGCACCCAGTGAGCTGCAAGCCACTTGAGCCTTCAGGCAAGGCTGGCAGAAGGGTGCCTCTACCTAGCTGCAAGAGGAGGGCTCTGATAGCTGCCAGCCCCCTGGCAGCCTTGCCTTGCCTTGCCTCACCCTTCTGCCTGTGCTCTACAAAGAGGGCATTGCCCGTGTACGGGCAGGAGAAGCCCACCATCCCCTGCCTCTCTGGGTGTGTTGTGCAGATGAGCAGTGTATGTTCTAAGTACAGAGATACCTCTCTGCTCTCTAGACAGCCTGTATTCCACATACAGGCGGAGGAGCCTCATACTTACTACCTGCGCGCACCAAGTCTTTGCTCTGCAAAGAGAAAAGCCTCACCTCCCCTGTTTGTGTGCTTCTATAGGCAGAGTGTGCCTGATGTACGGAGACACTCCCCAGATGTCACACACGGGTGGGTGGGAAGGCCCTGCCTCACCTGGCCCGTCTCTGCTCCATCACCAGAATACGTTTTGCATCCCAACAGGAAAGTGGTGTGTAGTGCTCTCCATATGTATTCTCTGTACAGCCATTTTATAGTCTGTATGGTGACAGAAAGCTATTGCCCCACCTTCATCTTCTGTTGGGTTCTGTTCTCTATACAGCCAGTTTTCATTGCAGAAGCAGACCCAAAAGCCCTGCCTTGGCAGTATCTAGTCCATGAGTAGACATGCTTTGCCTGCTTACAGTCTTCTACAGAAGAAATAGAGTCTGTATCTGGAGAGAAAAGCCTCACCATCTCTTTTCTGATAGGCAAAGTATATCCTGGTATACGCTGCATACTGAGAAAGCAAGCCTGGCTTTGCCCGTCCATGCATAGTCTTGAGGAAGACAATATGTAGTCTGTATAGTGACAGAAAAGCCTCCCCTTGTTGCTGGCATGTCGTGTGCACACAGATGGTCGTTATTAGATGTAGAGGTAGGTGAGGCACTGCCTTTCTATGTACATGTGTTATATTTAGCCCATATATTCTCTATGCAGACAGAAAAGCCTCTCATCACCTTGCCTGCCTATATTCCACATATGCATAGGCTGTATTCAAAGAAAACACTGACAAGCCTTCCTCTCCTGTCGAATATATTCCATAGAGATAAACCAAATCCTCTCTTCAGCCCTGTGTGTATTTGGTAGTTAGGATCTCTTGTGCGTACAGACAGAAAAGCGTGACTGTATGGGTCTTCTATAGTCTTCTATGGAAAGAGGCTCTCTTCTGTAAGCAGAGAAGAGCTGCCTCAGCTCTTTGTATCTACTCGACGTAGAGTTAGGACATATTCTATATAACGGCAATATGTGAGCTCTATGCAGACAGAAAAAACATACCTTGCCTTTCTCTCTGTGTATGTCTGCATGTAAAGTGTGCGTATTCATGTGCAGGTGTTCCAAGTCAGGACAGCGTATGCTCCACACACAGAGAAAAATGACCTTCCTCCCTTGACCTTGAAAATGTCTGTGTTCCGTGCAGAGACAGTATCGATTCAATATGAAGACATTGACATTCGTATTCAACATAAAGACATAAAGCGTAGCTTCCCCTTACCTGACTGTTTTGTGTAGTATGTACACAATTAACACATTGTATGTCTATTTTGCATGTTCTATGTGTGTGTTCTGTGTAGAGAGTGCATCTATGGAGAGAAAAACATGGTTGTGCTTCCTGTGTCTGTATACTTTTTTTATGCGTAGATAATCTATCTTCTGAATCGAGAGAGGAAAAAAGCCTCAGCGAGGTGATGTGAGCTGAGGCTTCTCTTCCTGCAGGCAGAGAATATAGAGTCTGTGGGTGTTCTGTATAGACCGTGCATGGGGGGGTGTGTATCTGAGTTTGCAAAAGACATATATTTATGTGTATCTCTATGCGTCTGTGCGTATGATTCTGTTTATACTTGCTGCATGTTTTCTGTGTATATTCTATGCCTATAAAGGTACCGAGATGGTGTCATACCTGTGTGTATTTTATATCCAGACAGAAGTTCCCTCGCTTGGGCAATGCAGGACTTGTTCTGTATGTAGACTATACGCAACCTACAGATACTGTAACTAAAATGAAGAAAGCTTCAGCTAAGCAAGGTGAGGCTTTTTTGCTTCAGTGCAAAATACACACTTTCTTGTTTATGCCCTGTTCACAGGTACAAAAACCTCAGCCAGACTCTTCTGAGTGTAGGCAGTAAACATAGTGTCTAGTTCTATTCAAGCTGTAGATGGAAAGCAGGGACATAGTCGAAACCCTTTTGTCAGTCTGCCGAGTCTCTGCTGTCTGAATGTCTTCTACCTTCAGCCTGGGGAGCTCGGCTGAGCCTTCTGTATTGCCACAGACGTGGACTTTGTGCTGCTTGTGTATCTCTTGGGTAGCGGGTGAGGGCGAGGTGAGAGTGACCAGAGGAGCAGGGATGTGGCTCCCAGGTGAAACAGGAGCTCTCCAGGTGGTCATTTAAAGGGGCTGAGGGGAATGTTTTGGGGGCCACCTTTTATCTCGGCCAGAAGGGGCCTTCTGTGAGTTGTAGGTTTCTTCAAAGGCAGAGAAGAGGATTGCGCCCCTGCGCCAGTGCCACCTGTGAAGGTTGAAAGCTCACTAGGAAGCATTAAGAGCGGTGGGCCGCAGAGTTGACTAATCCCTGTGCAATAAACAGGAGGGGTCTGGGAAGAGGTGCGGCATTTGTGTCCTCATCAGGTGTAGTCCGACTCTGCGCAGGCAGCTTTTCCATTGTGGGAATGTGCAGTGTGGCTTTTTGGCACAGCAAAACGAGGGAGAAATGAGGACTTTCCCAGGAAGCCCTAGGAGATGAAGAATTGGGATGCATTCAAGGACTTTCACAGGACTTGCTAGGAATGACTGTCTCTAGGAGACTGCAGGAACGTTGTACAGCTGTTGGCTAGGAATTTCCAAATGGGAATAAAAATACCTGTTCCACTGCTGTTTTCCAGGATTGCCCACAGTCTGGGATTGTCCACACTAGTTTTGAAGCATGTGAGGAGCACATCACCATATGGCTCTGGAGGAGGGCTTCACCACCTGGTTGTTTTTCTTGCAGTCCTGCGCTGTTTGGTTTTTTGGGAGCTGTCCCGCCTGGGACTTTCTGGGAATGTAGTTGTTCAAAACACCATGTGCAAACGTGGCAAGCAAAAAGAGAAGTCCCAGACTGCCACTTCCAAGAGACTCTTTTCCACCCCCTTGCTGGTCTTCTCATTGTGCCCGTGTAGCTGTCTTCTGCAGATGTCTGCTCAGCAAACAGAACCCATGAAGCAACCAGCTCAAAACCAACCCACCAAACCGAGGCTTATTTTTGGAAGCCTCATTTTGTTAGCCTGCCTAGTCAAGCTCTTCAAGTCCTCCTCCTCCTTCTCCTCAAAACCAGATGGCCCAAGGACTATTTCATCCAGTCCTGAAAGTGACAGAGAGAATCTGAATCCTTTTTTCTGAAAGGTAGATCAGAACTTTTCTACATGGATAAATACAGTATTTTTAGGCTATAGGAGTAGCTTTGTTGCCCCCTTCCCTGCAGATCATGCCACTTTTCTGACTTGCGCAATTATAGCTACTCTGTTTCTTGTAGTCAATCTGTCATTTAGTCAGAGAAAAGACGCAGGTCAGTCAGGCATGCTCCATCTTAAGTGAATGCACGTAGGACTCCATCTGCTTAGTTTGATGGTGTTGATTAATTCTTTCCTTTGCAAATTCTCCAGAGCCTTGCATGCTACTGATGTCAAACCCGTTAGGCTATAGCTGCGCAGCTGCCTGACTCCAGTTCTTTGGGGAAATATTTTCTGTAGCTCACTAACAAATCTGCTAAGTCAGAGGTAGAAGATGTCGGAAGTTCTTGCTCTGAGATAGGACTTCAGTTGCATGGGCAAGTTCTTTCTGAATTCTGAAACAAGTTCCCTGACTGCTTTGATCCAGCCTGCTGAACTCAGTCCTTGCTTCCTTGTCCCACATGTACATTCCTGCTCAAGATCATTCTTTTTGTTTAAAAAGGAGACAAAGGATTTGTTTGAAGATCATCTACATACAACTCAAAACTGGGAATCTCCCTGCCTGCCTCCTGACCTCTTTCCTCCTGTCCTTTCTTTTCGTCTTGATGAGGCTGAAGACTGCTCTAGTTTGATTTCTCTTAGGACCTTCCCCTGGCTGTTTGTGGTTCTAACGCTTGTCATTCTATTCCTGCAGTTCTTCTCCCTGTGACACGGCTAACTCGTCCCCATTCCCAACTGCCTTCCTCTCCACCTGCTGGAGTTGCTTAAAGAAGACTTTGGTTCGGAGATCTTCCCCCCAAAACCTGAACCAGGTGAGGGCAAAAATGCGTCTGCCAGACGGCCAGTTGCTGCTTCCAGAATTGCCCCCGGTATCTTTTGTTTTGTTCTCTGCTCCCTTTGCACGCGGGACTGTGGCCTCTCCCCGTTTGTCTTTCTGTTGCTGAATTTGACTAGAAATCATCTGGTAGCACTGAGCAGAGCTTTTCAGTGGCCAGTGTGTGCCGACCTTCCAGAGCACTTCAGCTCCAGTCATAAATACCAGACTGGCCAGCATGGGCCTGTATGTCAGGGGAAGGATCCATACAGGAGATGTCTCTGGATCTGGCAGCCTTACATACTGCTGGACTCTGCCTCTCTTGAAAATGGCGATTGCCTGAGCCGTTGGGCAGCTCCTTCAGGCTCTGTAGGGGAAGAGAGCGAGCAGCAAGGTCGTGTTCTCGAGGATCTCGGCTTGAGAATGCCGTTTATGGAAGAGCCTCCTCCTAGACCTTGTCTCTTACAAACGGCTTGCTTAAGCAACCCTCTATGGTGCAGGCTGCCTGGAGACCTTGGGAAGGACCCATTGCTCGTGATCAGCTGTTTCTCCATCCCTGTGCTTGGCGTATGGAAGCTGCTCTCAGTGCTGATGCTGGGAGGTCTGAGGCCTTCTGTAAAAGCTCTGAGTTATCTGCTGGCTCTGGTTTTCCCAGACTGTGCATCAAATACAGCTTTGTTGAGCCTCAAGTGGGGCTCTTGTTCTTGTCCAGACTTTTGCTCTGACACCATCAAGTGCGGAGGACTGGGATTTTTCAAAAGCATCGTGTTTCTCTTTGGGCTTCCTGGGGAGGGGTTGCAGTTGTGCAAGGCGTGTTGGGGAGCTCAGTCTTCTTTTGGGATGCTCTCTATGGGACAGGACAATTGCTTTGAGCTGCCTGTATTTCTGGAAGGCTTACTCACTTTTGCCTTCCATCAGAAATGCTGCTTAGTGGCACTTGTTTTTAATTAATAAAAAAAAAGTGCGGGGAGGGAGGGGTGTGTGAATAGCTGATGCGAGTGAACAGTGAATGATCTTCTCCTGCTTGAAGTAAATGGTTTTATAATGAAAAATATCCCTTCAGTGTTCCAAAATCAGTTCCCTTAAAGATTGAAGTGCTTGCTGATGGATTCCTGGCTGACAAAATCCCCTCCCAGCTTGCTTCAATATGAAATCCTCTTTAAAGTGGCATTGAGATTATCTGGTGTGATTTCCTTCAATTAATGATACTTGTCTAAAGCCTGTATTTTTGTTCCTAAATACTAGGATCAGAAGTTCATAGAAACATCTTCTGTGTCTGGTTTAAATGAGTTAAAGCTATTGTCATGTCGGGTTGAGGGTTTCTAATGTTGTTTTTTCCTCTTTCAGAGGGAGATGAACACGCACATCTCGCCCTCCAGGAGCGAGGACGCCATGTCCGGGTTCAAGCCCGTGCTATCCTCAAAGCTTGCGTCCTGGAGTTGGGCATGGCGGGGCGTCACCCTGGGAAGGTGTGGTGTGTTGTAGCAGTTGGAGCTGTGAGGTCTGGAAGGCACCAGCGCTGTGACGTCTGGTGGGTGGTGGGGGGTGGATGCGGCTGTTGGGGGGTCCGTCATTTGCATAGCCCCGCCCTCCCCCGCACGCTTCAGAACGTTTGGGTTCCGGTGGCAGTTTGTGAGTGGTCCCTCCCAGGTGGCTCAACGGACCCGGCACAGCCAGTAGATCCCGCTGGAGCTCCTCTCTCTGGCATAAACCCCTCCGTGTTTGTGATTTAGAAGAGGTGACATTTGAATCTACAGGTCTCAGATGACGTTCAGGAGCTGTGGGCTGTGGATGGGGACTGTCTCTCTTTCCACTTCCTAAGTGGAAGAGCTTTAAGAGGTGAATCTGCCATTTCCCTTCTTCTGGGGGTTACAGGAGCTGTTGGGAGGTGAGGGAGATGTAAATTCATGGTCTTGAGCCAAATTGGATAGAGCAGAGATGGACTGTCATTTGTCTGACCCCAGTTGTGTATCTGTAATGTAGCTGTAATCGTTTCCACTGGCACAAGTGGACTGAGGTCCTATTTTGTTTTAAAGGAGATATAACAAATAAAATCAGTGAGTCTAGTGTGCGGTCTTTCTGCCCAAATATGTAAGCATTTACTTTAGGATAAGGTAAGCAGTGCCTTGAACTCACTGGTTCTACTGAGTAACTCTCTGTTGTCTAAAAATGGGACCGAGGTTGGCTCAGACGCGGGTGTCTACGTTAGAGACATTCGTGTTTAGTCAGATGAATCCCACCCCAGTCTCCTGTGGTCCTCATGAGGTCTCTGACAGCTCTGCTGTTAGCCCTTATGGAAGCCAAGTACAGTCTCTGTCTCTTTTATCTCTCCTTTTTTGTTTGTTTAGGGTTTTGGGGGTTTTTTTGTTCAACAGAAAGGAAAGTCAGTCTTGGACATTCAGCTGCCGAAGAAAGTTTGTGTTTGAAGATCACGCTTGGATCTTTCAAGTAGGTCTAATTAGATGCCTTTTCCTCTTCTGTTCATCCCTGATAAGCTTAGGCACTCTCTGTTTGTCCTGTTTCTGAGGACCGCTGCCCAAGGCGCCTAGCATTGCACAGGGAAATTTCTGTATCTCATTTCGCACCATGAATTTTGTTAGTCAGCAGGCATGAAGTATTTTTAGAACATAAGCTAACTAAACTGCACTGAAGTGAAAAAGGTGCTCTGTAACATCCGAGAGATACTTCTGGAATTTAATCGGAATATAAATATTTTGAGCAAAAGATGCTTTAAGCGTTAGATAAAAATTATTAGCGTAGTGCTATTTTCGTTAGTTTGGATTTTTATAGTTCTTCGATTTAAAGTTTGAATTTAAACAAATTTAGTTGAATTGATGTGGAAAACATGTTCAAATAGCCAAGCATTTATTTCAAAGGAGAATAAGCTAAGTAGCACTTACAAAGGGTTTTGGCTTTGAAGTGTTTTGTATGTTTGAACGCAAATCTACAAGTTTCTGTTGAATTCAAGTGGCCTAGAAAAGTGATCTTTTAATTCTGTGTTGCAAATTTTATGAGCCACCCCCATCTAAAAAATGATGGTTGCTGTTGCTTAGTGGAGATGTAGACAATTAGTGTTTGGGCTGTGGCCTCTCAAGACACGTCTCTCCTTTTGTTCAGAAGACTCTTAGGCTGTAGCAAGCGCCCAGACGTCACAGCGAAAATGGAGGATGCAAAAAAGAAGTCAGGAAGTTACAAAGGAGGAATGGGCAAGTAAAAGGCAAAAGCCTGAGTCCCATCTGTCCTAAATAATGAACTGCTCAGCCCTGGGCTGGCGGCACAGGCCACCTGCAATTCAGGGTGTCGGGCACAAATCTTCCGCAGTTAGGTACTTATCTCCTTCCTCACAAAAAAAAAAAAAAAGGAGATGCCTGTTACTTAGTTCAGTAAAGGGAAAAGAAACTTCTATTTAGATGTTTGTGCAGGATGGACTTGAGGACAGAGGAGAAGGGTGCCCTAATAGCAGTCTGCTGGGTAGGCTGAGGGGATGCGGGGAGTCTGCTCCCAGGGAAGCTGTTCCCCTTCGTAGAATTTAGTAACTGTTTTGTTGGGGGTTTGAAGCCGAGTTCCCAGCAGGCACACCATAACTCCTTTCTCTCTCTCTCTCTCTCTGGCCCGTTAATTGCCTCGATACCGCTCCAGATTTACAGAGAGTGGGATGCCCACTGTTAAAGGGAGGTTCTCGCCTCAGGATGCCTGCCACCTCGAGCTTAGCCTTGCGCTTGGTCCATGAGAAAGCCACGGCTCCGACTGCAAAGCTGAGTGAGTAGGGGATGCAGAGATGGGACTTTTGCAGGGAGCGCCTGAGCCGCCGGGCTGCTGGACAGGGTGAGACCCATGCCAGCCAATTCATCTTTTAGCTCCACATGCCTTTTGGCAGAGATGCAGGTCTCGTGGGGATTGTGGGGACGTGCTCCTGCATCTGGAAAAGATGGCTGAGTTCTGGCATAAGAAGGGCCCTGGGGTTTTGAGGTCAGAGTTGAGGCAGGTATGGAAGATGGCAATAGCTGTGATCTTTAGTCAAAAAAATTCCTTTTTGTGTATTCAAGCAGTCTGGAAGATGAGTCAAAAAAGAGAAGCCGATGCTACACACACTGCACACTCTTAAGTATTTGTTTTAAAATAGGCGTGAGGTCAAGCTAGAACATGCTTTGCAATTTGGGTATTTACTGCAGCAAATTTTCTGCTCTTTCTGACTGTTTTCTGTGACTTTTAGCTCATTTCACCTCCACAGAAAGAAATACTGTGCATATGAAAGAGGCTGTTATGAATCTTCCCTTGGGAGATACTTTTTTTGTGCTCTGCTTTTAAATTACAATCTTCATTATTTATGCCAATGTTTAAAATAGCTTTCTGATTCCCTGGTTAAAGTATTCTGAACCTACTCCAGCTACATTTTACTATGCACAACTCCCACCAACCATCAGATTTTATTTCAAGTCATTTTTCATGAAATAACACGCATCGCAGCCAGAATCCTGTGTTGCTGTTACCTGGTTTTCTCTACAGTTTCTCTACAGTTTTCCAGCTGTGTTCCTCCTCCCTGTGTTGCCAGTATTTCTTTTTATCTTAGAACATACAAGTTCCCATCATCTCCCTTCCTAAACAGTGCCCTGTAATCGTGTTACCATTTTTGTTGACCTTTTTTGGGATTCCTGCAGGTTATTAATGCCTTTTTAATGAGAATCCTGAGATGGGAACTGTTTTCTGAGCAATGTTTACTCAGGACTTGGTAGATTATTCCCTGTTCTCTTTTCCTTTACATCCCCTATTTCTTTTTTTGTCTGACACCTTGTTGTGTTCAAAGTGGAGCTATGGGAATAACTGATTTGGGGCTTTGCTGCCAAATCAATACATTAAAGAAAACCTGTGTTTCAGACTGAACAAAGATGATACTCAACCTAAAATATTTAGAATGACTGGGGAGATTTTTAAATGTTTTCACCCCTTTTTAAAAGAAGAAAGAAATTTGACAGTTTTCAAAATTGAAGTGTCATTTCGGACAGAAAAAAAATTCTGGTTTTCCATTTTCTGGCCATGTTTGACTTCAAATCATAAATAGTTTCAGTGTTCGCTGAACTTTGGTTTTTGGTGACCAAATTACTTCCCTAAAAGTATTTGTTTCCCTCAGAGTGATTCCTTTTAATACTTTTTGAGCAGTGTTGAGTAGATATGTCTGTATGTTCCTTCTGTTTATGTATCTGTATTTATATGTAGGCATAGAAAGCAAAGGGAATGTCTTTATCTTAGTCATGCACATCTCACCTACTTGATTTCACTGTGGTATAAGGCCATGGGGTAGGTTGGTGGTTACTGGGCTCAAAAGTGGAAGCTCGACCATAAAGACCTAAGCAGGTCTTTGCAGAGAGATAGTGGTGGCATTTTGAACATTTGGCCCCTTTAAACAGTGGGATTTTACTTGCGTTTATGTACCTAGATACCTAAATCCTGGGGAGGCTGTGTTTTAGATGCCTTCACTCTATTTTTGGTTCTCATTTGACATCACAATTGTGTGTTCCAAATCACTGGGCTTCTGAAGGAGCCACGTGAGCAGCCTCATTCACGTGCTGATGGCTGTGAGAAAGCAGACAGGTTGTCACAACAAATGTTCCTAGCTACATCCTAAAATGGCTTCTGTAGCTTGAGGGTTTTGTGTTCAAATGTTTTTTCTGCTCTTGTTGAAGTGCCAGATCTGAAGACATGTTGAAAATCTGGAACAAGCCCAGCGCTTGTCCTCAGGGATGTTTGAAAATTCATGCAACTTCTAAAATGCACACAGGATGGACAAAGGAAGGATGCTTGTGATTCATTGTTATTTTGAAAACAGACTTTGAGTGATCATCATGTTTTTACTCTTCCCTTTTCCTTGCCAGGGAGTGAAGCCGATTTCAGGTCTTCAGGCAGCATGGGCGGTATTTCAGCGCCTGAAGTCCATGTGTCTGCTGCTGGAAGCAAAAGATCTTCTTTTTCTCTCAAGTAAGCAAAGCAATCTTTCGTGAATAGTGCAAGCGTCACTAGTGCAGAGGTAGACTACTCTGTAAGGTCTTGCAGCTAATACAGACAATAGCAGTATTGTGAGTTTTAAAACAATTTGGGTGATGCTGTGCTCTCGGGCAGTACTTATGTTGATGAGAACTGTGATATGAGAAAGAAGAAAAAAAATACAAATGCTGTGTTTGGAGACCAAAACCAGAGTTCAAACTGACAGGACTGGTTTCCTGCCCTTTGTGGAAGAGCTGGCAGGCAGGCTGGGACTGGCAGTGGGATAGCCCTGTGCTTGAGGCACACACGTCTCCAAGGTCGCAGCGTGCCCCAGTGTACAGAGGTTGGCAGAATGATGCTTAATGAGCAGTTTCCTGTCTGCGTCGTGAGACTGTTGGAAAAATAAATGTTACTGAAGTGCTCTCTAGGTTAAACCTAATAAGTAAAGGTACTGGCTAGGGGAAAAAGCAATACTAGATATAATATGAAGCCCTAAAATCACCTTACTTGCAGTAAGATGATGTATCATTTCATAGATTATTGTGCATTTAAATGTAACTTTACGTTAGAGCATGCTGACCTACTTAATTGGACAGAAGTCCTCTGTAAGAATGCTCCTTCCAGTGCATGGCTGTGTTACGCACAGTCTGGGCAAATTCTGCCTCACACAAGAGTTGATGCTGTACTGTACCGAGTGGAAAGAGATGTCTCCTTTGCAATATGTTCTCTTTTAACTGTTTGGCTTAAGTCGCTGTGAAACGTTTCCACGTTGTCACAAGCCACAGTCCTGCACTTCATTGTGAAATGGTTATAAAATGACCCAAACGGCAGCAGTGCGATGAAGGTCTGCAGCAGCCACTCAACCACCTGTTCCTTATAAACTGTTCCATTTTCGGAGAAGGGAGGAAACCAAGTCAGACGATTTTGAGAAGAGAGCTTGCTTCCTAATTCTGTGGTATTTAATTTTTTATGTTTAAGCTTTCTCTTTTGCTGTCTGGATTTGCCTTTTACCATATTTTTTTGAAAACAGCCCTTCCGTTACAGTTTAGAAGAACAACTGGCATGAGAGGATGAAGTTAGCAGCGTAGTAGTGCAGAAGGCAAAGCAAGCGAGGAATGCCCCTCGAGAAGCTGTCCTCAGAGCACCCCAGCCCTTTGGCAGCTGTCGGGCAATGCAGATACGAATTGCTGTCAAGCACACAGTTGACAGTCCAATTATTTAGTAAAGAGTAGGAAAAGAAAGGTAGATATATATGAGGGAAACTAGAAACCTCATATTGGTGGCTCGCCAGTCAACAGGGTGCTCCATCCCCTGTAAAAGCTTTATTGTTTCAGCACTGTAAAATTCAAGGTTACTTTTAGTCAAAGCCCTTTGTAGTTGGTTGTCACTCCAAGGCAAGCTCCTTCATGTGGTTTCATGGCATCAATTCCCATGTGGATTTACTGGTTCTTTCGTATAAGCGTCCTTTCGCTTTGGAGAGTCTTGGATGGGGTAGTATAGAAAATATGATCCACTCGGGTGAAAATTCACCCTGCCCAGCCTTAGGCACCTCTCTGTGCAGTTTCCCGTACAGGAAAGAAAACAGATACCTGCCAGAGCATGCAGCACGTATTGCAGAGAAGAAATTGCCACCACACTGCTGCTGTTTCCCTCTCTCTCTCTCTCTCTCTCAGGCACCTCAACAGCCAAGCATGTCAGATACGCACCTAAAGCTAGACAGGATGAGTCTAGGTTTCAGGGTGCTCAGCTTCCTACCTGACATGTGGAGCTGAACGCAGTCCCTACACTACCTCACCTGACCGTGTCTGCAGCTGGGTGCCTTTGCCGGTGGCCCGGCTGCCTGCCCTTGGGCACACCACCTGTTTAGGGTGAGGGGTTGGCTGGGTGTTTTAAAGTGAAATGTCTCCCTGCACTGAAGACAAGTATAACAAATAGCAAATTTTGCACATAGCCACAAATCAGCCATTTCCTCAAGTACTTTGATTTGCCGGAGGAAGTGACTTGTGCAGGTGGTGAGGAGCCCCAAATGAGTCAAGCTTTGTATTAGTGTATGGGATGTTTTTCTTTTTGCCAGGACTTAAGAACTGTAGGAGTGATGTTATGTGATGGTTTGATTTTTTTTTTTCTTGTCACCATTTCTTGTGGTGACAATCACAGCATGAAGCCAGAAAATCCAGAGCAGTGCTTGACTCCTCTGCAGCAGAAGGAACTTACAGTGCGGCATTTGAAAACAAAGCTGAAGGAATCTGAGAGCAAACTTAAAGAAAGGTATATTTCACTTCAGAAATCAGAATTAGAAAGATTAATTCAGGAGCATTTAGGGGTGGGAATCCTGAATGTTTTTACTCGTTTCTGGACCACATAAAGTCTTCATTAAGAAATTTGAAATATGATCAATCTGATTAGGTTCGTTTCAGGTATTTCAGGTTTCATAGCGTGCTCCGTGAATACGTACCATGCAGTTTAGTTATGAGTATGGCTGCCTCTTTTCCCTTTTTTGAACTTCCCTAGCAGAATATTTTTAAAGGGTCATTTTTTACCAGTCTGATTTAGCATTGAGACCTTTTCTACATAAGAGTTTCGACTTGCAAGCATGTTATTACCTTAGCCTCCTGTTCTACTTGACTCAGTGAAATATGACTACAGCTGTCCCCCTTCTCCCCTAATGAAAGAAAAGCTCTTACACCAACCAGTGTGCCCGCTTGTGGTTTTGTCGCTTAGATACTGAATTTTTCGCAAGAGCCCTTTGTATGGATGCTGAGCAAAAAAGCAGCAATGTGTATTCCACAGCAACAGACGTCATCTCTGTCATCTCGTTTACTAAAGCTGCACTCTGAGAGCTGGCTCTCCAGCACACACAGCCCAGGGGGGCACAAAGGGGTGTTTGAGTGGAGCCCCAAGGCAGAGTCCCAGGGACCCCTTGGACCAGCTCGGGATAGCCCGACCTCTGCATCTGGGAGGGCTGGATCTCAGTAAGGGCCCCCTCTCCCCACTTGCTTGCAAGTCAAGGCAGCAGCCTCTGGCTCCACGCTGGGCTGGGTGGGTGCAAAGCAAGCCAGGTGCCTGCAGCCCCGAGCCCTCCTGCTGTCTGAGGCCAGTGTTGGCTCTGGCTGTACGTGACGAGCTGCTGGCAGGCACGGGGGACGCATCCAGGCAGCAGTTCCTCATTTCACAGAATCACAGAATCATTAAGGTTGGAAATGACCTGTAAGATCATCAAGTCCAACCATCAACCCCAGACCACCATGCCCACTAAACCATGTCCTGCAGTGCCACGTCCACACATTCCTTGAACACCTCCGGCGATGGTGACTCCACCACCTCCCTGGGCAGCCTGTTCCAATGCTTCACCACTTTCTCAGTATAGAAGTTTTTCCTAATATCCAACCTGAACCTCCCCTGGCGCAACTTGAGGCCATTTCCTCTTGTCCTGTCACTTGTCACTTGGGAGAAGAGACCAACACCCACCTCACCACAGCCCCCTTTCAGTAGCTGTAGAGAGTGATGAGGTCTCCCCACAGCCTCCTCTTCTCCAGACCGAACATCCCCAGTTCCCTCAGCCACTCCTCATCAGACTTGTGCTCCAGACCCCTCAGCAGATTCCTTGCCCTTCCTTCTCTGGACATGCTCCAGCACCTCAATGTCTTTCTTGTAGTGAGGGGCCCAAAACTGAACACAGCATTCGAGGTGCGGCCTCACCAGCGCCGAGTACAGGGGCACGATCCCCTCCCTGCTCATGATGGCCACACTGTTTCTGATACAGGCCAGGATGCTGTTGGCCGCCTTGGCCACCTGGGCACACTGCTGGCTCATCTTCAGCCGGCTGTCGATCAACAGCCCCAGGTCCTTTTCTGCTAGGCAGCTTTCCAGCCTCCAGCTTTCCATTCCCTCCAGGGTGAGGCAGTAGGTGAGATGTTAAGCGCTGCACTGGTTGGACCTTACCTAGAGCCAGCACTTGCATCTCAGAATGTCCAGGATCAGAGCACAGCCCACAAGGCTGCTGGCTGTGTGGCGAGGTCGGTGACTCTAGTTAGCAATCAGCCGGCGTGTCTGGGCAGCCGACTTACATTTTTGCTACAGGGAAGTGGAAATAGAAGAACTCAAAGCTCAGCTGGGACGGATGAAGGAAGACTGGGTTGAGGAAGAGTGTCATCGTGTGGAGGCAGAGCTGGCCGCCTTGGAAGCAAGAAGGGAAGTTAAACAACTCAAGCAGGTTATTGAAAGCATGAAAAACAGCTTGGCTGAGAAAGACAAAAAAATGCAGCAATACTTCATAGCCATTAGCATTGAAAACAAGAAACTGGAGTCTTTGCTGCAGAGCATGGAGATGGCTCAGAGCAGCTCTGTGAGAGATGAGCAGTGCCTGGAGCACAGGTGTGACTCAGAGGGGAAGCCGTTGGTGTTGTGTGCCACAGTGCCAAACAGCCTCACCACAGAGGACCAAGCTCTGGAGGAGGTGGCAGATAGTGGGCTGCTTCTTAATGAGGGCACAGCTAACGGGACTGATTCCTGTGAAGACAGTTTGACCACCATAACCTCTGAGTTGAGTGATCCAGCTCCCTCCAGTTCTGCTGTGAATCAAGAGATGCTTGAAAATGTTCTGGATGAGAAACTAACTTCTTTCCAGGAGGAGGAGAAAGTCAGCAACGTGATGGTGGAACAGGCCATCCAGACTGACGTGGTGGCATCTAGCCTAGATGTGGAGCAGCTCATTGAAAACATCTTCAGAGCTCAAGATGCCTGTCCTCTAAGCCCACCATCTTCACTGAAGGAACTGGGTGAATTTTCTCCTGGAAGGTTCAGTGACTCTGGTATCGTAGTGGACTTAACTCCAAGTCATCTAAACGCTGCCATCCTTTTGTCACCTATGGAGTCTCCATGCAGGAAGGTGGAGCACGGAGTTAATGAAAACCATTTTGTGAAAGAAAATGATTTTACAGAACCTCATGATGACAAAGCCTTTGGGTATGTCAATCGCTTTATTGTAAATTGCCTTTATAATCACAAGTTCAGTAAAGCATGTTAAAAATG
This sequence comes from Gavia stellata, assembly GCF_030936135.1. Taxonomy (NCBI): domain Eukaryota; kingdom Metazoa; phylum Chordata; class Aves; order Gaviiformes; family Gaviidae; genus Gavia; species Gavia stellata. The sequence goes on from NC_082601.1 coordinate 44,873,344, forward strand.
TTAAACATGTGTGAGTGTTTTCTTGTAGCAAAGCTATACAAAATAGACCGTCTCAGCTGAGCTATCAGGCACAGGCAGAGCTGGAGGGGGCACTGTGTCAGGGCATAAGGAACCATCAGGACCCGGAGAACACCTCATTTCAGCTCCAAGCGTAAGCACTCAGCCAGAGAAAAAGGCTCCAGCCGGTCTGTGGACACGCAGGCCACCCGCTCTGCCGCATCCACGCTGCATTAAAGATGCAAGTGACCTCATCTTTAACCCAATGCAATCTTCCAGAAGCTTGCAACTTCTCATTTCTGCACTGCCAGGAGAGTATCAGTCTTCCTGGCATTTAACAGAAGTCCAGAAGGCCTCGTTTAACCCAGCCGAGAGGCATGCAGTCTCCGTGTGCCCAATGAGATGCCACTGTGACCATCAAACCACGAATTCTCCGTGTCCCAAACTTGAGATCTGTGCCTAGGTCAGATGAGGGCAATGCTATCCAACAGATGAACTAGTGGAGTTTGTCTGGCTCCACCCAACCTTTCATCAACACCTTACCAAGAAGGTAATTCTTACTGTCTTGCTTGCTCAATTACTTCTCTTTTAAAGAAAACTTGTGTCAGAACCTACTTAGGACTTAGTTAAAATTTCTGGTTTTCTAGGCAGAGATGATCTAGGCAGATAGCTCCCCCCACCCCTTCCCATTCTTTTACAACTTCACTGTTCCCTGTGTTACAAATATGTAATATAAAAACTCACCTACACACTGTACGTAGGTGAGCAGACACTTTTTTATTGCAGCGCTGGACGCACAGGGGATCGCTCCACCTCGTGTGCGTGCTTAGTTCCTCTGCTACAAAAGTTATATACAATCAAAGTATACATATTCATCACATTTCCAAGAAACAATTAACATACTCATACCGTTTCCGAGAACTCATTAATATATGTAAATGCTCGTGACGCATGCGCCTTCAGGTACACAGGTGGTCGTCCAAGGTCCTCTGGTGGTCATCCATAGTCTTCCTCATGGTGTCCTTTAGTTGAACCCAATCTTTGCGCATGCTGAGCTTGGTTGTAAAATTCCATTCTTGGAATCTTCCTAAGTTTTCCTCGGTTTACTGACCAGGCCTACAACTTATCATTGTCTTGACAAGCAAATTCTACCTATTCACGATGCTACATTGTTCAACAGTTAGTTTATGATTAAATCACAGATAAATCATACCTAGTTACCTTCATACAGAATATATATAATTTAATTTTTATTAATCGCTCTCTGGATTATACTATTCTACCAATATCCATCCTTAAAACAATCAATGGTTATTTCTATTAATATTTATTGATTGGCATTCTTGATATTCAAATCAAGGTGGGAAAGGTAAGGAATTTTCCAAGCAGCATCACTGGTGCATATCAGGTCACATTGTCACAGGACTCAAACAAGACTTTTCTATTCAATTCTTCATCGTTGCATCTCATTACTGTTAGTTCCTCAGTATGGAACAGCGACTCCCTGGTGAGGTTCCTATGGTTAGTGTTTCTAACTGAACAATCCTAACTTATGCCTTTGTATTTTATTATTTTATTTATTAATCAAATTTAACCTTTCTATATGATCATATTTTGATTATTTTAGAAAATCAGAGTATTTACAACACCTGTATGCACAGGGACTAAGGCTCAGGCACAGAATTTGCTGCCTTCACTCATCTGTCACAAGATAGGAAATCCATACAACCCGTGAATTCAGGGATAATAGCATCCACACAGCAGAAGATGGAGAAGGTATTCACCGAAGCTCTGAGCGGCACCTAAGAACCACAGGGACTCCCCTCTTCCTACACACTTTTCCTTCCCCCAGACATTAACTTTTCCTCTTCATTAAAGCACTGTTGCCTTCTACTGCATATTTACCTTGCACACTTTTCCAAGAGGAATTCCACTGTAAATACATATAGTAAGTGTACAAAAATTGCATTTGAGAAGTGCTGTTAACTGAACTGAGTTTTCACAGTAGCTTTATGAACAGGAGGATGCAAATTTTTTTCAGTTATGCTACCTATGTAACGAGTATAAGGTGGGAGGATTTTTTTCCCTAACTGTAGGAAATAAAAGAATTTCTGCTAGAAATACGAATTTACCAATAGAAGTAAGTGGTTAAATGCTCCCCTACGTTCACAACATCAACCTTCCTCAGAAAGGAGCGGTGTGCACCACTGTCCTGTGGTGATGCCCCTGCTGGTAACCACTGCAGTGTTGTAAATGGCCATGGTAGCGCAGGAAGCTGCAAGTGACAAAGTGACAAGAAATCCACTTTAGTGTTCAGCTCTAACTTGTGCTCTACCATAGTGGCCTCTACCAGGAGTACATTCAGAGTTGCAGGTCAGCCATAACAAGTCATTTTCTTCTGCACAGGTCATTATGATCTCCCATGGAAAACGGTGAAGTAGTTAGAAAGACTTTGATAAAAAAGCAAAAGCAGACATTCTTCATCAGGCAGGAAGCAAAGGGTTCTTTAAAACTCTTTAATGACATGTTTCAGGTAAGCACAGCTTCTCAGACTAATCTAGTCTTAGGCAGTAATATTTGTTCAAATACTGTACAACCTAAAGCCACTCAGTTCTCAAAGATTCAGAGTAAGTGAGTCAGTGAGAGCACAGGACAGTTACAAGGCCTCGAGCCTATTTAGAAAAATCTATCGAATGCTTTGAGTAACACGATTATCCGTATTGTCGCATTCAGACCAAAACAATTTGACTTGTCTAGAACATCGAGTTGTGTTCCCCCCGCTTTCCCTCAGCAGAGGCATCAGCAGCTCTCCTCTTTGTAACGCAAGTACTACAAACATTTTCCTCATGGTCAGATGAGATGATAACTTCTAATATTCCCTTTCACGTGTTCAGGATCTGTGTTGTAGTCTATTGTTCAGTACAAATATATACAAGGTATTTCTACTTCTCGTTTAGAATCATGGTTACATTTGATCCTCAAAGCTGAAGGCCGTCTCTGATCTCCCAAATACAATCCCCGCAGCAAGCAGACATCAATCCGTCTTACTTGAAATTCTTATTCCGGCACCGACAGAGGATGTGACCTGAGTAGCTGAGGTTTACAAGAAGTCTGTGCACTCAACAGTGAAGTAACACAGGATATACTTCTGGATCCACGTCGCCTGAAAGAAAATGACTCGCTGCTAAAAGGCACAGAAGGGGTCCAGAACTGGACTTCAGTTTCAGGGGGGAGTGGTTTTTTTTGGGGGGGGGGTGGTGTTACACAAAGACGTACCTGTCCAATGCCAGTGCCAGCAGAACACAAGCTGGCGAGATCTCCATTTCAAACGTGTTTGAAGCCATTTTCAGCACTAAACAAGCATCGCAAACACACGTCGGTGAAGGATCCACAGCCGTCAGTAACTAAACGAAGTAAATCAGACACGAATTCCACACGTGGGACTTGAACTGGGGCTCCTCGCCCCGCGCACCCCCCCCGCGAGCCAACCCGAGGGGTGGCCCGAGGGAAGGAGGCAGGGCCCCCCTTCTCTCCAGCACCTCCAGCCGGGGCTTCTTCCGCAGCCGCTCCCCAGCCCCGCGTCTGCTCCGCCCGCCCGCCCCGCTCCGTGCGGAGAAGACCTTTCCCGGACGCCGTTCCCCCCCGGGAAGAAGCGGAGCCGAACCCCCGCGGGAAGGCGCCGCCCCCCCCACCTCCGCCGAGCCGCGCCCGCCCCTCCCGCGCCGGGGAGGGCTCCGGCAGCGCCCCGCCGCCCTCAGCGCGGGCCGGGGGGCCCGGCGGGACCGGCCCTCCGCGGCGGGGCCCCTCCTCGGGGGCGGCTCTCCCCCCTCGTCGGGGCCGGCGGGAGGCGCTCGGCAGCGCCCGCGCCGTGCGGGAGGGCAGTCTGCGGACCCCCCCGCGAGGGGTTCCGCGTCCCGGGGGGAAGCGCCGGGAGGGCAGCCGGCAGCCGGCAGCTCCCCCCCGCCGCCCCCTCGGGTCTGCAGCGCCGGGGGCCGAGCGCGGAGCGCAGACGGGGCGAGCGGGCGCCCGCGCTGCCGCCTCCCGCGGGGCCCTGCCGGGGTTTCCCCGGGGACCACCGGCGGCTCGAGAGGCGAAGGAGCAGCCGCCCGTACAGCGGGAGGTACAGCACCGTCCCTGGGGCCAGACCCAGCCCTGCCGCGGCGGCAGAGCTTGGCGAGGGGCGAATCCGGTCCCTTGGCCAAGGGGGGAGTGGGGCGTGAAGGGGCGTGCTGGGTCACCCCTCCTCCCCTGTCTTTAATGCACAGCTTTAGCTCCCTTCCCCGTACCCAGCTCCGCCGGAGCTTTGCCAGAGGTTGATCCCAGCGATTAGATCCCGTGTTATCCAGACACTCGTGTGCAGGAACTCTTATTCTCTTCTTTAGGAACTCTTCTTTAATCTGGTGGGTTTTTTCCCACCCTCCATTCCACCCTGAGCTGAGAGACTGTGGTCAGGCACTGGTCACAGAATTTTATTTTAAAAAGAAACGGAAATCATCCATAGAACACCGAGGAGTTCAGAGCTTGTGAAGTGTGGAGCACGGTGGCGAACTGAGCTTTTACTGTTTTCTTCTTTGCAGGAAGAACCCGCAGCACAAGCTGGAACACAAGCGCCGTGCACCCCCAGGTAAGCCAAGTTGTTTCATACAGCTCAAAGGTGGGGGGGAAAAACCAACCCCAACCGAGCAATGGATCGAAAAAATGGGAATGAAATGCTTTCAGCTGCTGTAAGTGAAGAACACTGCATTTGCAGCTTGCTGCGTACTACGCTGCGCTCTCGCCTGTCTGAAGGGTGAGGTCTCGCCCTTGTCTGCGATGAGGTTGCTTGGCCGCTGCGAACTTGCGCTCGATTTGTCAAATGTTTTCCAGCTGCAGTGAGACACAACTGATGCGGTTTGTACGCTCCTGTGTCTTACGTATTGACAAAAAAGCTGTGTGGCAAGTGGATATTTTCATGAGTTTCGTAGGTTTTGTTGAGAATTAAAGACGGTACAGTGTGGTATTACCGGATCTCTGTATTCTGCTTCCCCCCGTTCAGAGCTGGAGTCTCACAGTAAAAAGAGGGAATATATTCAGGTGTTACTGAAGTGTTTCTCAGCCTTTCCAACGGACACTTTGCCTTTTTTGGTGCTTTTTCTTGATAATTGGACTTGGAGGTTTTTTCCGCTTGAAATCCCAATGCAATAAACAATTCAGAGCGGAGCAGAGCCGTCATGGCAATTTAATGATAATGTGCTTTACTGCAAAGAATCGGGATTACGACATTATTAAGGAGAAATTGCACCCCGGCCGGCCCCGTTATTCCAAACTGCTGCGAAACGGGGAAAAGCAAATGCACACGCGGGTGCGCGCGCGCGCTGCCCACCCGGGACGTGGGGGGTCGCCGGCGGGACGCTCCCCACCCCGCTCCCCGCAGCGGGGCTCGGCGGCGGCGGCGGCGGAACCGTCTCCCGGGGGAGATGCTCCGCGTCCCGGGGCTGGAGCCAGCCGGGCGTCCCCGGCCAGGGCCCCCTCGCTCCGGGAGCTCCTGCGGGGGGGCGCGTTTGGGGTCGGCAGCCGGGGGCCTCTTCCACCCGCTTCGGTGCCGCCGCACGGGTGGGCGTGGGGCAGCAGCCCCGGGACAGCCGCTGCGGACCCCTCTGTCCCGGGAGGGGAGGGGAGGGGAGGGGCGGGCCGGGACCGCCGCGCCGCTGCCCTGCGCCCGCCGGGGTCTCTCGGTCCCGCCGGCTGCCGCCCAGCGAGGGGGGTTCGGCGGAGCTCGGCAGGGGTGTCCCAGGACCCGCCCGAGGAGAGCTCCTGCGTGGGCAGCGCCCGGGCCGGTTCGCCTGGGCGGGGACTCCGGCACCGGCACCGGGCCCGGCCCAGACCCGCCCCGCCGAGTCCCGCCGGGCCGAGGGGATCGGAGCGGAGCCGAAATCACCCGAGCCGTGCCGAGTCTCGCCGAGCGGAGTCGAGCCGAGCCCAGAGCAGCCGAGCCGAGCCGAAACGACCCGACCCGAGCCGAGCCCGCGGATCGGAGCGGAGCCGAAACGACCCGAGCTGAGCCGAGTCCCGCCGGGCCGAGCCGAGCCCAGAGCAGCCGAGCCGAAACGACCCGAGCCGAGCCGAGCCGAGCCGGGCCGGGCCCAGCCGAGCCCCCCCGGCCGGTCGGGGCGCAGCGGCAGGGGCGGGCGGGGCGGGCAGCGCGATGGCGGGCAGGAACCGGCCCCTCGGCACCGCGCACCGGGCGCTGCAGCTCCGCGTCCTGCCCCGCTCCGGCGGGGGTGGGGGGGCGGGACGCTGCCGGGGGCCGGGGAGCGCCCCGGGGGTCCCCGTGTCCCGGGCGGCGACGAGGACGCCGAGGCCGAGGGGCCGTCCCGGCGCTCCCCGGAGGCGCACGGTGCCGGCCGGGACGAAGCCCGCGCCGGCCCTCGGCCGCACCCGCGGCAGACTGCGCCCGGTGCTCGGCGCTGCCGGCCGGCCCGGCCCCGCCGCCGGGCTCGGTAGCCAGCCGGGCTCGGTAGCCTTCCGGGCTCGGTAGCCAGCCGCGCCCGGGCTCGCCCCGCTCCCGGGGGCGCGCCCCGCTCGGGAAGCCCGGCCCGGGCCGGCCCCGGGAGGGGACCGGCTCGGGAGCGTGTTCCTGCTGCCGCCGCTCCCGCCCGTCCCCCGCGCAGGTCTCCGCCGGGCTCTGCCCGACGGGACGGGACCCCTCGGGCTCCGTGTGCGCAGCCCTGCCCCGCACGCTGGGGACGGGCAGCAGCGCCATCCCGCTGCAGCTGCCGCGGGGACAGACCCGCGGGGGAGAAGGGGCGGGCGGGGGCGCGGGTGGGGGCCGCGGGAGGCGGCGGGGCCGGGCGGGCTGCGGGTGCGGTCCCGGTCCCTACACCGGGGCTCTTCGCCCGCTGTGCACAACGCCCGTCAGCACCGGGGGCCGAGACCTCGGTCCGTATCGCCGCTCTGCAGAGCGGGGTGCCGGGCACTGCCCATCAGCCAGCGCACCCCTGGGACACACGGGGGGTCCTTCGTAGGGAACAGCGACAAAGACAGAATCACGTCGCAGTCACTGACTGGTCGCTCACACCAAAGTCCGTCTGCGCGTGTCTTCGTTTTAATGTCACTCGTGACACTGAGGTGGACCTGTACTTGCACCTAAAATCTCCTCCGAGGGGTCCATTTTTTACTATTAAAATCACTAACTGAGGTTAGTTTAGGATACGGGTCTTGATGAAATCCCAGACTCCTTCTCCACAACTCCCACGTCCCCACACGCCATCGCACACACTCAGTAGGTTGTTGCCCACTCGAAGGCCCTCGCACAGCACCGTTGTCTTTGCCAGGACATGTATCCCAGCGACCAGGGTAAGTCTCCGTCCCCGTCCTCAGGGATACCTGAATTCCGTTGCTCTAATCTGGTTCCAGATACAGCAATTTCCCCCCTTTTGAGGCTTATGGATATGTTTTACAATTCCCACAAGTCTCAACCTCCTTAATTTCCATTGCCTTCTGTTCGATCTTGTCAACAAAGGGGTTAATTTCTTTTTGCACCATTAAAATATTATTTGAAGGCTTTTTCTGAGAGATGATTTCAGCCAATTAGAACCTAAAGGTGAGCATTGTATCATGCAACAGCTGATGAGAATCCTAAATACCAGGAGGAGGCCAGCTATAAACAGCTGCTTTAACCATCCAAAACTGGGCAACCAGGATGTCAGCCAAGAAAAATCCAAGCCTTCTCTCTCTTTGGTGTTTTCCGCTAATTCTTTCAACTGTTGGATCTTTTCTTCTGTGATCTGAGAATCGTCTGTCAAATTAAAACAACACATTCCTTTAAATTCCTCACATCCATGGGTATGTCTTAAAAGCAGAGAGTCCATAGCTGCTCGGTTTTCTGATGTGGCTTCTCTAATTTGTGTCATCTCTTCTCCCAAGGCAGCGAGCGCCTGGGAAGGAAAGTTAGTATTTTTGGCTAATTCACAAGCTAGTCTCTTTATACTGTGATAATTCATAGCTACCCCAACTCCAGGTGCAAGGATGGCAGCTGCCATGATTTCACTAGGGCTCCATAATGTCAGTTGAGAGTTACAATCTGGAGACAGAGTAGAGACTTGTCTCTTCTGGCTAACAGTTTTCTTTTCATGTGAGCCTTCCTTTTTTTGGTAACGTTGCTGTTAACCTTCCCATTGCGCATGGTCCTCCAGTGACGTTTGCAGGGATATAGGCATATGATCTCTTTCCACAGAGAAGAAACCATCCTACTGGCAATTTAGCATGGGCCCAAGCATAACTCACTGTCTCAGTTTTATTACGTTTCAGTGGGGACTCGAATCTTGAAAGATTTTCACATTTAGACCGTGGAGTGCAGTTCACAAACTGAACACAACTTTCAGCTGGAAACATGCCCTTAACTCTCACTCTTAGCTTACCTTTTTCCCTGATTTTAGTTGGTTTTCCCCAACGATACATGCTGCCGTATGTCATATTGGTACTAAAAAATCTTAAAATGTTACAATTTTTCAAAAGCGTCGGAGGAGTAGGTACTCCTAACAGGCAGGAGGTGAAAACTTCCTCTACTGAGGTTCCACCGGCTAGACAGAAGGTGGTGGTATTTATTACTTTTCTTGCCAAGCTTTCCCAGACATTTCCAGATCTGTCCCATTTTGGGAAAAACACATTTGTACCTCCAACCTGGAAAAGAAACAAAACCAGATAGCTTTTCATTTTGCAACCTGATTACGCAATAGTACAGTTTTCAAGGGTCCCGCCGGAATGGCTCTCCACTTGTCTTCGGGTTCTGGTGGACTCGCGTGTAGTGGATCCAGGAGTTGATTCCTTCTACCTTCACAGCGCTCTAGGTGGTCAGTAGGGTTGTAGAGGGTCCTTTCCACTTCTCTCTCAGTGGCTCATCCTTCCAGGTGCGAATATAAACCAAGTCTCCAGGTTGGAAATTGTGTACTGGCGAATCCAGGGGCAAAGGAGCTCCCTGACTGAAGTACCTCTGTAAGGATGATAAAACACGCGAAAGGGACAGCGAATCATTTCTCAACATTCCTTCCCCTATAACACGCATTTGGTCACTTCGGTTACCTGTGCTTCTGACCGTATGGGGTTTTCCCTTAATATTTCAAAAGGGCTTACTCCTTCCCTTGCTCGAGGGGTAATTGTAATTCTCATTAAAGGCGTTGGTCAAACATCCACCCGCTTAAGCTGAGTTTCTTGACGTAGCAAGGGAAAGCTTCTGGCCACCCTGAAAACACGTCTGCTAACACTAACCTAAACAGGTTACTGTCTACTTGAAGGTTCTTGTACAGTACCATTGTCTTCACCAGGATGCGGATCCTAGTGACCAGGGTGAGTTTCCATCTCCGTCCTCAAGGATACCTGAATTCTGTTGCTATGATCTTGTTCCAGATACAGCACATGTAACTGTCCCCTGAACGATTCCCACTTGCACAGTGATCAGTAGTGATTTTGCTTGAGCGATTTTTGACTGCGTAAGCAAACTCAAATGAATGCAACAATAAGAACTCCCAGCAGAGCAGTTGTCATCGCAAGAAAGTCTCCAGAAGTGCGCGTGTGCACACAGACACACACACACGCAAGGTCTATCAGTATTATTAAATTATTATTCTTCTCCCCTTCTCAAACACTTCCTCCGCTGTGTTGCCCCACACAATGATGTCATCAATGCACTGCAGGTGTTTGGGAGCTTCACCTTGCTCCAGTGCAGTCTGTATCCATCCATGACAAATGGCAGCCTTGGGGCAGTCGATTCCAGGTGTAGTGGACACCCCTCCATGTGAAAGCAAATCGTGGCCTGCACTCTGCTGCCAGAGGGATCGAGAAAAATGTGTTGGCGCCCAGCCGGGATGCCGGCACTGAGGAGTTCTTCTACAGGCAATTAGGAGAAATCTCTGGATGGGAAGCCCGTGTCCGTATGGGGGATTTCAACTTCCTGGGCACCAGCGGGGAATACTGGTCGCCAGCGGCGTTCCTCAGGGCTCAGTCCTAGGGCCGGTGCTGTTCACTGTTTTGATCCATGGTCTGGATGCGGGAGGTGAACGCCCCATTGGCAAGCTTGCTGACGCTCCCAAACTGGGCGGTGCTGTTGACTCTCTTGAGGGACAAGAGGCCTTGCAGAGGGATCTAGAGAGATGGGAGCATTGGGCAATTGTCAGCGGCATGATACTGAACAAGTCCAAGTGCTGGCTTCTGCAGCTGGGAGAGTATTACGCCGGGCACAAGCCTAAACTGGGAGAGGAGTGGCTGGAGAGCAGCCCTGCAGAAAGGGTTCTGGGGGTGCTGGTGGGCAGCAGGCTCAGGATAGGAGTCAATTTGGACAATGCCCTTAAGAAGATGCTTTAACTTTTGGTCCGCCCTGAAGTTTGGGTTGTGGGCTTTTTCTTTTCCGCTGTTTTCCTCCTTCCCTGGAGCAGAAGAAGTCTCTGTGGCCCCCGAGAGCTGTGGGCGGTGGCGGTGCAGCTGCTCCAGGGGACAGGAGTTTTGGGGCAAGGAGGATGCGGGTCAGCGTGCGAGGCGAGACGCTGAGCAGCAGCGGCAGCGGGAGCTGCGCCGTGCCATGCTGACGCCAACGGGACTGTGCCTGCCCGCGGTCCCGAGCGGCTCCCACCACCCCAGCGGGATCACTGGGACTGCCCTAAGGAAGGTCAGTCCCCCCTGACCCCTGGCACTGGGGGACTGCCCCGACAGGGACCTCACCCTGCACTTTCTGCAAGCCAGAGCCGGAAAGGTGAGGCCACTTCCCGAAGGCGCCGTTGGCTGCATTGGCCCCAGGTTGTGGAGCTGGGATGGGAAAAGGGGGACAAAGAGAGATGAAGTTTCCAGGCACTTTCTGGCTGGTGCAGTGATTTTTTTTCTTCCTTTTTTTTTTTTTGCCACCTTCCTGGTCTTGCGTCTGCCCAAGGTGCAGCCAGACAAGGGGAGGAGGGTCCCTGCCTGGCCTGCAGCTCCCTCCCTCGCCATTCTTGGGGTGATTTGGGGTTATTTTGCTGGGCAGTGAGGCAGAGCTGGCTCCGGAGTGGAGCACGGTGGGACCCACGGAAGGGTGTGATTATCTTGAGGCTTTGAAGGGCTTTGCACCGAGCCCTGTCCCTGCTGGAGGGGACACTGGTCGTGTTCGGGACGAAGGCATTGCAGCCCCCGTTGTCATGTGTGTCCGTCCCCAGCCTGGCCCCCAAGGTCTGTCCTTGTCCCGGGGACTCCATACTGCTTTCTGCGTGGGGCCGTGTCCGTGAGTCGTGCAGGGACCCGTCTGTCCTGGCTCCCCTGCCAAATGGCTGCTTCCCCTGGGGAAGGGGACAGGGCAGTCCCCCGGCTGCTGCCATTGTCTGCCCTGCTGCTGGTGACTCAGCCCTGGGGGCAGCTCGGTGCCCTTCGGGGCTCGCCGGCTCTGCTGTGGGGCTCTGCGGGGCTTTTGCACCTCTTGGGTGCCCTTTCCCGGTGCCCCCTGCGCTTCCTCCCGCTCCCACACAGGCACGGAGTAGTTCAGGAGAAATGGCTTTTAATGAAGAAAACAAGAGACGCGGCCTCATCAAATCTACTATAACACCCCCCCCTCCCCAAAAACACCAGCCCTCCTCCCCCACCCCCCACTCCCCCCATCTCCCTCTCACCCCTGCTGTGGGTCTAATCCCCCCCCGCCACCCCCGTCCTGCCGGCGAGAGCCCTGCGTTTGCTGGCTGGCTTTGGCGAGGTGCTCTTGGCCCGCTTCTTCCCCCGCTTCTCTGCCGTGGCAGGCTGGGACAGTGGCAGGTCCCTGCCCTCATCCCCCCACGGCTCCTGGGGCTCCAGCCCCATGACGAACTCGTCCAGGCTGAGGATGGCGTCGGCGGTCTCGGGGACGCTGTAGTCGGGGCTGAGCAGCTCTTCGGGCAGGGAGAGCGAGGCGAAGTCGCAGTGGGGGATGGCTGCGCCGGTGCCACCAGGGTCCCCAGGCCTGGGGCCGCTGCTGGGAGCGTCCTGGCTGACCCCCACCGCGTCCGGGGAGCAACCAAAGAGCCTCAGGGCCTCCTCGAGAAGGACCTCCTCGGCCACGGCGAGGTCGCCTGTGGGGTCCCCCAGGGCTTGCTCGTGGGGGGCAGCAGAGGGGCTGGGGGGGACGTCGCTGCCCAGGGGGATGTTGCTTCCTGGGGGTGCTGCCCTGGGGGTGGCACTGCCGGAGGTCTTGGTCTCTGCGGGCTGCCCCTGGATCTGCTGGTAGCCGGGGATGGATGTCGGCAGCAGCGGGGGGGCTGGGGTCACCGCTCTCCCCTGCTGGGTGTAGGGTGGGAGGTGTTGCGGCTGTCCCTGGGGGCTCCGAGGGGCTGCCCAGGCCGGGGGGGTCCCGCAGCCTCCGGGACCCCACAGGGCAGCACCCGGCAGAGAAGCAGCAGTGCGGCCAAGCGTGGCCGTGGCCAGTGGAGGCAGGTGGGTGCTCGTCCATGGGATGTGGAAGAGCCGGGGGTGGAAGCAGCAGCTGCATGGAGCCCTCTGCAGACCTGTGTAGGGGAGAGGGAGCCGTGCTGGGCCGGGGGGACCCTCCAAGGGCACCCGCTGAGCCGGCCCCGATGGCCGAGGTCCCCCGGCTCTGCACCAGGCACGTGGGGAGCTTGTGGCTGGGGCACTCGCCATGGGGTGAGCTGCCGTGCCAGTGGGACGGGATTGCAAATCGGGGAAGGAGACTCACTTCCAGGGGGCTGAAATGGGAGAGGTGGCCCCAAGGATTTGGGAAGTTCTGTGGAAATGGGATTTAGTGGGCACCCGTCACCCAGGCAAGGGCAGGGGATGGTCGCCCGGGCTTGCTGAAGCCCTGTGCCATATCTGCCGGGGGGGCGGGGGTGGTGGGGATGCTGGGAGTGCTTGGGGGTGGTGGGGGGATCCTGGGCATGCCCAGGGGTCGGGGGTGCTGAAGGTGCAGAAGGTGGCAGGGTGCCTGAGCAGAGAGGGGTGCCATACCTGCTGGTGGTGCCTGGGGGGCCTGGGGGGCCACCCCCACTGGGGGTGCCCAGACTGCAGGGAAGAGCTGCTCCTGCCCGGGCAGTTGGCACAGGTTGGGTGAGCCTGCAGGAGAGACAGGAGCGATGGCCATCGGTCACCTCCGCTCTTGCCCCCAAGAGCATCCCGGGCTGCAGGGGTTGGGGTGGGTCCCTACCTCGGGGGTAGAAGGTTTTGGGGAGCACAAAAGGCTGAAGGAGCCAGGGTGCTGGGGGGGCCTGGGGCCCACGCGCTGGGAGCCGCAGCGGTGGCAGCGCCATGGTCCGTTGTGGCTGTTGGCTGCTAAGGACTCTCTGGCGTCTCCCAGGAGGGAATGCGGGGGCTCCCCGTGTTCCGCCCCGCCCCAACAGCCTCCCCAGCTCCTCCTGGGGAGGGAAAGGGTTAAGGGGGCCTGGGTCGCCCCAGCCCCTGCAGGCGGCTGTCAGGGGCTGTGGGTGCAAGTGCCTTTGGCTGGAAGCCTTGGTGCTTTCCCAGAGCTGGGATATCCTTGGGATTAGTGGGACTTGGTGGAAGGGGTGCCACTGGGATGGAGGGTCCAGGCTGTTCAGGAGGGGTGGGCAGGGCAGGCGAGGTGGAGGTGTCGCGCTGTATGTGAGGGAGAGGTTTGATGGTGGAGCCCTTACAGGCGGCGATGACGTGATCGAGAGCCTCTGGGTGAGGATGAGGGGGATGGAAAGCAAAGCAGATGTTGTAGTGGGTGTCTGCTAGCCATCGCCCAGCCGGGATGCCAGCACTGAGGAGTTATTCTACAGGCAATTAGGAGGAACCTCTGGATGGGCAGCCCGTATCCGTATGGGGGATTTCAAGTCCCCAGGCCCCAGCGGGGAATACCATACTGCTGTGACAAGCAGGTCTGGGAAGTTCCTGAAGTTTGTGGGACAGAACTTCTTGTCACAAGTACTCAGGGAGCCAACTAGGAAAGATGCCCTGCTAGACTTGCTGGTTGGGAATGGAGGAGGACTTGTGGGAGATGGGATGCTCTTGGCCACAGTGATCATGAAACAGTTGAGTTTAAAATTGTCAGTGTCATGAGAAAGAAGGACAGCAGAGTTGCTACACTGCATTTTGAGAGAGCAAACCTTCCGTTATTCAGGGAGGTACTTTGCAGAGTCCCCTGGGTGAGGGCTGTTGAGGGCTCAGGAGTCAACGAGTGCTGGTCAGTCTTTAAGAAGCACCTTTGATAAAGTCAGAAGCAGGCAATTCCCCTGTGTCGGAAATCAAGCGAGCGGGGCAGAAGACCACTTGTTGAAGATGGTGGCCTGACTGATAGGGATGGAGAAAAAGCAGAGGCATTCAATGCTTTTTTTTGCCTCAGCCTTTAATAATACTGATAGACCTTGGGCTGCCCGGTCCCCTGACTCAGTGGAGCACGAGTGTGGGAACAGTGACTTTCCATTTGTGGAACAGTGAAGCTGTCAGGGGCCCGCTGTATCAGCTGAATGCTCACAAGTCCATGGGGCCTGATGGGATTCACCGCAGAGTACTGAAGGAGATGGCAGATGTTATGGCAGGACCCCTCTCGATCATCTGCCAAAGGTCTTGGGACCCAGGAACCTACAGACCTGTGAGTCTAACCTCAGTTCCTGGAAAACTTCTGGAGACGATGGTACTGGGTCCTCTTGAAAGGCTTTAAAAGAATAATGCAATCACCAGGCACAGTCAACATGGGTTCACAAAGGGAAAGTCCTGTTTCACTCATTAAATACCCTTCTAGGATAAGGTCACCCCGCCAGCGGATGAAGGGACGGTGGTGGTGTCGTGGTTTAAGCCCAGCTGGCAACTAATCACCACACAGCCGCTCGCTCGCTCACTCCCCCCCTGCCCCAGCGGGATGGGGGAGAGAATCGGAAAAGTAAAAGTGAGAAAGCTCGTGGGTTGAGATAAGAGCAGTTTCGTAAATGGAATTGAACAAAATAAAATAATAATGATAATAATACTGAACATTGTAATGAAAAGGAAAATAACAACAACAACAAATAAAAGCCAAGAAAGACAAGTGATGCAAAGGAAAACAATTGCTCACCACCCTCAGACCAATGCCCAGCCTGTGCCCAAGCAGCGGTCCCCTGGCCAGCTTTCCCACTAGTTCATATACTGAGCATGACGTCATATGGTATGGAATATCCCCTTGGTCAGTTGGGATCAGCTGTCCCAGCTGTGTCCCCTCCCAGCTTCTTGCACACCCCCATCCTCCTGGCTGGTGGGGTGGTGTGAGGAGCAGAAAAGGCCATGACGCTGTGCAAGCACTGCTCAGCAGTAACGAAAACACCTCTGCGTTGTCAACGCTGTTTTCAACACAAATCCAAACCACAGCCCCATACTAGCTACCATGAAGAAAACTAACTCTATCCCAGCCAAAACCAGCACGACAGGTCAAAACATTCCAGGGGATGTCTGGGAGAAGTCTTGGGTGCATTCCGGAGGAGAGAGCTTCCTTTAAAGGACAAAAACCATCTTGGGAAGCTTTCTTGGAGGAGTCTGGGGCTGCTACCCGAGATCTCGGGTCCCTAAAGGAGAGGAGAAATACTCCGTGACATGCCTGGGAGGCGTCTCAGGTGGATCCCAGAGGAGGGAGCTTCCTCCAAAAGAGGCCCAACACCTCAGGCAGCTGCCTGGGAAGAGCCCTTGGTTGCTGCCTGGACTTACAGACACCTGCCAGAGGACGAAAACCACCTCGGCTGTCCGTGCTGGGAAGCCCCTGAGGTGCCTCCCGTGGAGGGAGGGAAGGGCTCAGGCAGCGCTGGTGTCCCCTGCAGCCGGGGCAGCCCTGGGCCCTGGGCGGCAGGTCTGGCTCCCGTGCTCAGGGAGCAATCGCCAGTTCTGGGCTCAGGAAGGAGTTTTTTCCCCCGAGGCGGATTGGCACAGGTCCCCGGGGGTTTTCCGCCTTCCCCCCCAGCACTGAGCAGGGCCCCTCGCCCGCGCTCCTCAGGGCCGTTTCTGGCCAGCGGTTCCCCGCTGTTGCAGGAGCAGGAGTCCGGCTGTGCCCTCCATCCCGCCGCCTCTCTTCCCTGTGCCAGGCGGGCAGGGGAGCCTCCAGGACTTCCCCGCATGAGGTCCCCTGGGGCTCTTCTGCCCTGTGCCGGACGTGGCCCGCTTGGAAAGGCTGCAGGCGTGCTGCTCCGTCGGGAAGGAGCCGCCGCTTGCGCTTGCTGCGCGGCCGTGCGCGCAATAAAAGCGGAGCGTCCGTCTCCTCTGCCGGAGCTGCCGTGTGTGTCTCGTCTGTCCTGCTCGCGCTGCCCGGAGCTGTCTGTACCCTCCTCCGAGGGGGGCATCTTTTATTATTAAAATCACTAACTGAGCGTAGTTTAGCATCCCAGTCTTGATGAAATCCCAGACTCCTTCTCCACAACAACTCCCACGTCCCCACACGCCATCGCACACACTCAGTAGGTTGTTGCTGTTACAGGACATGTTGAAAAACAAGGGTTAAAAGTCAGTGAGAAGAATGTAAAGAAGATACTTCATAACAATTGCTCCTGGCGCTTAGACGTATTAGAGATAAAGACTGCCTCACTAACTCTCTGCTAACTAGCAATAACCATTAGCACAAGGACCAATAGAATGGACTGCCAAAATAGTGCCCTAGAGTTAACTCGTCTCATTATAATCTCATTATAATGGTAAGGAACACACCTCCGAGCTAGAAAAGCCCCAACCCAATTAAGCCCCCTACTCTCTGAGCATGTGTGGTGAATTAAAAGAGAACTGTAACTTTAAGATGAAGTAAGAAAAGTATTAACCAAGAGTTAATTAAGGGGTAGGACCAGGAGGCGTAACTAACTTTGTTAACTGTTTTAAATACCTGTCATGATTTTAACCTGGTGTGCAAGCCTTGAGGAGAAATCCCTTTGCACCCGGGACCGCAATAAACCACTGTCGGCTTTACACCTCTGTGTGAGCTGTGAAGTTTGTTTCCGCGTGTCAATTTTGGCACCCCAGGTGGGACCCTCTGCCCGGCTGCGGGACCGGCTGAGAGGGGGACATCCTCGGCGCGCCCCGAGATTTCTCGGAGGACCTCCCTCGCTCGCCCGATCACTGCAGGGACAGACAAGGACCATCAGCGGACCCGGTGTGTTAAGGGAGGGGAACGTGTAAGTCGTGAGGAGACGTCCTACGGGAGGTAAAGAGCGTTGTGCTCGCCCCGGGTGGGATTCGAATCCAGCAGTGAGGGCGCGGGAACCCCTGGATAGGGAAGTACGCGGGCGCGGGAATCCCTGGATAGGGAAGTACGCAGGGGGGTGCTCTTCGCTGAAATTGCAGGAGTGAAGGATACCTACACGAACGCGGGAATCCCTGATTAAGGGAAGTACGCGGGGGTGCTGTCGTTTGTACCAACTATTATAACCCATGGGAACTGAAATTCCTATTATTGTGGCTATAATTGGCATTTTATGATAGTCATTACAATCTATATACTTAGGAAGTTTTGTGCCTGGTACCGTGTATTCTGTGAAAAGTGCTTCATTATACAATTAATGTTGTTGTAAGTTGGGTGAGTGTTTGAGTGAGTGAGGCGCAGTCGGACTGCGGGACGAGTGCGGAGTCCTGATCCGCGGTTCCGCGTTCTCTGCGAGGAGAGCGGCCGGAGACGGACGAAGTGTATGACGGACTGTGTTAATCGAACCGATTGTTAAGCCTTATTGTCCTATACACAGATATCAGGATTTTTCATACAACCCAATATATGTTTTTGAATGTTTTGGTTGTAAACAGAACGTTTGAGTACGGTTTGGGGACGAGACGGTTTTTGGTGTAGTGGGTGTCAAGGAAACTGGTCTAAATGGAATAAGATTGAGCGCTCAGGCCAGCTTAGGCAGGTGCTTTGTGGAAGTATAAAAGGTATAAGGAATCAGTAAGAATGTCACTGGTATGGGGGGGGGGGGGTGTAGAACAGAATAGTGACGGGTTTATTTGGCGTGGAGCACTGTCTGATTTGCCATTGGTGTTCCTTGTTTGTTCGTGCTAAGTGTTTGGAGTGTCATAAGTACATTATTTCCTTTTCAACAACTGTCTTGAATTTAGGTGCATTCGCTGTGGGGTGAGTACGCCCTCGCATCTTTTGCCCTGGATAGGGTAGTATTGCTGTCAGTTCAATCAGGTTGTGTTCTTAGGCTGAGGAATAAGCCCCTGCGGGCAGGGTGTTCATTATGGGAGGTAAACAAAGGGGCGGAATATTGAAAAGGAGCCCTCTAGGCTGTATTTTAGCTCACTGGGAGGAGATAGGAGAGCTGCCAGGAGGAAGCGTGAGCAGAAAGACTTTAATAAAATATTGTCATCAGTGGTGGCCTTTGTATAAATTGGATGATGAGGAGAAATGGCCCTTCAATGGAACCTTGAATTAGAATACCTTGTTGCAATTGATGTTGGTTTTGAGGGGGAGCCGGTACCGCGTTTCCCGGATGGGGGGAAGCAGGGAAACGTCCCCACGGCCTCCCCCGGCTGGGGAGGGAGCTGGAGCCCAAAAAAACCCGCTGTGACGAGGCCCGAGCGCGGTGCTGCGTGGTGTGTGCCCCAACCAGCGCCCAAGGGGGCCCCTCCCGCCTCAACGGTGCTTCTCGGAGGCAGCAGCCCCGCTGCTCAGAATGACAGAGAAAGGGCAGACCCCGTCCTTGATTTTATTTGCTCAAGATGAAACCTATCAGCCAATCTTTAACACCTACGGATGATGATTTTGTTACGGTAAAGGGAGCTACTGGCCAAAGTGAAAAGGGGTATTTTTTAAAAACCTCTTAAATTTAGATTGGGAAAACAATGGGGAACACACAAATTCTTATATGTGCCTAACTCACCAAAACCTCTACTGGGGCTAGACTTACTGGAACAACTAAAAGCGGAAATAAAATTTGAGAAAGGAACTAATTAAGGAACTAATTATAAATGCATTAGATGCGGCTCAGACTAATGTTTCTACAGCACTCAGTTGTATCCAAGCTCAATTATGGATACAGACAATAGCAGCTGCAATCATTAGGGAAGGTGAAGACGGAATCCTACCAAAAGAAAGCCGAAAGGTGATTTGGAATAACACAACGGAATTTGAAAGGAGATTCCAATCGTGGTGGCATTTGGTTAATTTTACCTTTGACCCTACTAACAACACAGCTACAGCTTTTGTACTAACAATATATAAAGCTTTAGTGTATAACATATACCCGATTGTTGCACTAGGATTAAATTACCACGGAACTGTACTTTATCCCCCAGAACATAGGGTATGGGCTATGAAAAACAGGAATAAGTGGCAAACTATTGATGTCAAGGCCTGTGTCATACGAGACCAGCAAGGATTTATTTGTGAAGGAAACACCATCAAAGGGCAAGATATTTGTCTTGACACTGACCAAAATGTTTGTCACTTTGAGGTGCATCCCAACGAGACCCTAAGAACCATCATAATTTACAGGGGTATGGGATGTGTTTGTCTGAGAAGTCAGTGTGATTTTGTACAAGTAGATGATCAAATGGTGGACACGAGCAACCATTCAAATATTTGCATTTGCAACTTTGTTAGTCTTACAGGATGTGATTTTAACTACACGGCTCCTGTTACTACTTATCAATTGCTACAGTTTAATTATACGTTGATTCAGGATATACAGCCCACCCCTATTGGAATGAATCTCACTCTAATAAGAAAACTATTGCATCATGAAAATTTAAAAAGGTTGTTAAAACAAGTTGAAGAAAGTGGTGGAAAGACTTTAATTACTGTCCATCATGATGCAGAGGAAATACACCAAGCAGTGGAACGAGTGAGGTCAGAGGGAGAGCACAATTGGTGGGATGTGTTTAGGGGGTATTCCCCGTCAGCTACCAAAATCTTAAACATAATGACCCACCCGATATTGGTGTTACTAATAGCTATGACAACATTAACAATAGTAAATCTTATCCTTTGATGTAAACTCAAGGAACTTATTGGGCAAGTATGGACACTAAAAATAATAATGAAACATAACGAACCACTTTTAAAAGCCAAAGAATTTGCTTAGGGGAAAGAAAAGGGAGGAATTTATACAGGACGTCTTGAAAAACAAGGGTTAAAAGTAAGAGAGAAGAATGTAAAGAAGATACTTCATAACAACTGCACCTGGCACTTAGAAATATTAGAGATAAAGACTGTCTCACTAATTCTCTGCTAACTAGCAATAACGATTAGCACAAGGACGAATCGTAGAAAAATAGGATGGACTGCCAAAATAGTGCCCTAGAGTTAACTGGTCTCATTATAATCTCATTCTAATGCTAAATAACACACCTCCTAGCTGGAAAATCCCCAACCCAATTAAGCCCCCTACTCTCTGAGCATGTGTGGTGAATTAAAAGGGACCTGTAACTTTAAGATGAAGTAAGAAAAGTGTTAACCAAGAGTTAATTAAGGGGTAGGACCAGGAGGCGTAACTAACTTTTTTAACTGTTTTAAATACCTGTCATTATTTTAACCCGGTGTGCATGTCGGGAGGAGAAATCCCCTTGCACCCGGGACCGCAATAGACCACTGTCGGCTTTACACCTCTGTGTGAGCTGTGAAGTTTGTTTCCGCGTGTCACCGCCCCCTCGAAGGCCCTCGCACAGCACCGTCCTCTTCGCCAGGACGCGTGTCCCAGCGACCGGGGTGAGTCCCCGTCCCCGTCCCCGGGGACACCCGAACCCCCTCGCTGTGGCGCGGTCCCAGACACGGCAGGAGGGGCGGCCGAGGGGGTGCGGTGCCTCCGCCCGGCAGAGTGGCGGGCGGGTCCCGCAGGAGAGAGCTGCTTCCAGCACCGCGGGAAGCTCCCCCGGAGGGGCCTGGGGCCGCTGCCCGGCTGTGGCGGAGAGGCGCGGGCCGTGGCCGGGGCGAGCTGCCCCGCAGCCGGCCCGGCCCGCAGCGGAGCGGAGCGGAGCGGAGCGGAGCGGCAGGTCTGGGCGCAGCGGGGGGCTCCCGGGGCGGGAAGCGCCCGGGCCGCGGAGAGAGCCGCCGGCAGCTGCCGCCAGAGCCGCCGCGAGGCCGGGGCGTGGCCGGGGCGGGGCCGGGGCGGCGGCGGGCGGTCGCCCCGCGCTGTAACGGACAGGAGCGGCCGGTGGCCGAGGGGAGCCGCTCCGGAGCCGGCCCGGCCCGCAGCGGAGCGGAGCGGAGCGGAGCGGCAGGTCTGGGCGCGCCGGGCCGCGGCCGCCCCCGCGGCTCTCGACAGCGGCCGGGGCAGCGCTGGCGCCCGGAGCGGGCGAGGCCGGCGTGGCAGCCGGGAGGAGCTCGGCTGCGGTGCCCCGCCGGCAGAAAGCCGCGTCCTCTGCGCTCGCCAGGCCGGCGGCGGCAGCCGGAGAGAGCCCCCCCGAGAAGGGGCAGCCGCCCGGGCCTCGGGCTGCCGGGCGTGCCGGAGCCTGGGGCTGGTGCCGGCGGGCGGGAGCGAGAAGAGCTGCGGAGGGGTGACCCAGCGGAGCGCCTGCTCGGCCCGGTGGGAGAGCTGCGGGGGGAGGTAGGAAGGTCGGGGGGCGTCGGGGGGCTGAGACGGAGCTGGGCTGGGGGAGCCGCGCGCCGGAAGGAAACAGACGGACCCGGTCTGTTAATACAGGTCTCTTTGACTCCTGCCCCCATCACAGTTTGCGGTTTTTTGATAACGGGATGGCCGACACGGCACCAGGCCAGCTGGGGTCGGATGGGATTTCTCAAAGGGGGAAGAGGGTCTTTGCTGCCGAGCTAGCATGTGTCATTGACAGAGCTTTAAAGTAGACTTGGAAGGGGAGGGAGATGATATCAGGCTTGCCCTGACAAGCTGTGGGATGACACGCCAAGGTTAGCGGGACAGGGTGCTAGCGAGGGCCCTCAGCCTGTTGCTCTGAGACGTGCTGGGTACAGCGCAGCACAGGTGAAGTCTTACGGCGATGAGCCGGGGGCTCCTGAGGTAATAGGAGCCAACAGGGAAACAACAGTGAAATCATAGAATCATAGAATGTTGTGGGTTGGAAGGGACCTTTAAAGGTCATCTAGTCCAACCCCGCCCCTGCCATGAGCAGGGACATCTTCCACTAGGTCAGGTTGCACAGAGCCCCGTCAAAGCTGACTGTTTCCAGGGATGGGGCATCTACCACCTCTCTGGACAGCCTGTGCCGTGCCTCACCACCCTCATTGTAAAACATTTCTTCCTTATGTCTAGTCTAAATCTACCCTCTTTTAGTTTAAAGACATTACCCCTTGTCCTATCGCTACAGGCCCTGTTAGAAGTCTCTCCCCATCTTTCTTATAAGCCCCCTTTAAGTACTGAAAGGCCACAAGAAGGTCTCCCTGGGGCCTTCTCTTCTCCAGGCTGAACAACCCCACCTCTCTCGGTCTTTCCTCATAGGAGATTTGTTCCTCCCTCTGACGATTTTTTTGGCCCTCCTCTGGACCTGCTCCAACAGGTCCGTGTCTTTCCTGTGCTGAGGACTCCAGAGCTGGACGCAGTATTCCAGTTGGGGTCTCGCCAGAGCGGAGTAGAGGGGCAGAATCACCTCCCTTGACCTGCTGCTCACGCTTCTTTTAATACCTCAAAGGAATTAATGTGTGTTCCTCTGAGGAGGTGACATGCTGAAGTGCCTCTGCACCAATGCACGGAGCATGGGCAGCAAACAGGAGGGGTTGGAAGCCACCGTGCTGCTAGAAAGCTACGACCTAGTTGCCATTACTGGTGGGAGGAAGCCCATGACTGGAGTGGGGCTATGGATGGCTACAGGCTGTTCAGAAGGGACAGGCAAGGAAGGAGGGGGTGAGGGCTTGCCCTCTATGTCAAGAAATGGATAGGTTGTGAAGAGTTGTCTCTGGAGAATAGCCACGAGCAAGTTGAAAGCCTGTGGGTGAGAATTAGAGACTGAGGAAACAAAGGTCACCTTATGGTTGGTGTCTACTACAGGCCACCAGATCAAGGGGAGCCTACTGACGAAGCCTTCTTGCTGCAGCTACAGGAGGCATCGCACTCGCAGGCTCTCGTCCCGCTGGGGGACTTCCACCACCCCAACATCTGCTGGAAAAGTAGCACGGCGAGCTGTAGGCGATGCAGGAGACTCCTGGAGAGCACTGAGGATAACTTCTTAAGCCAGGTAATGGACAGTGTGTCGTGGATGGCGTGATAGATGCACTTTGCTCCTAAGAGAGAAGCAGCAATATGTTTATTGATATCAAACTTTGTTAAATTGCTGTTTCATAGTAAATGTGACAGCGGTTTAACAAGATTCGATGGCAAGGGACACTTGATTATTTACTGCATAGAGCTAGATGCAGCTGGATCCAAACTTGGTCTTGGACTTGGTCAACGGTTTATGTCTAAAGGATTATATGTGCACAATCAATCAAAGATATAATCTTAGTGAAGCTTACAAAGTTTAGCAAGCTATTAGTCACTTACCGAGGATCTGTTGCGGCAAGGACTCTCTCAACACCGAGGCGTACGGGATCTCTGCGGCAGGCGTAACCTTGGGAGGCGTCCCTGCTCAAGGGGAGATCCCGTCGTGCAGCCCGCTGCCATGCAGGAGAGCTCAAAGGGCTCTTGGGCTGCTCACTATTTATGGGGGTAAGATGACTGACTCCTAGTGATATTTGCATACCGACCACAGAGATCTTAGTTTCTTTCTTCCAGATTTGGCTTGAGTGGGACTTTGACCAGCACTGTGGTTAGGTGGGCGCATTGCCCACATCAGCCCTTGGCTATTGTGTTGTTATCTGTCTCCCGAATCCACTTTGAGCCGGACGCAGCCATCACGACCGCCACTGGTGGTTATCGATGGACCGCAAGACAGGGACTGAGGGAGCAAAGTCCCTCCCACTGTAAGAGAAGATCAGGTTCGTGACCCCATGAGGAACCTGGACGTACATAAGTCTATGGGATCTGACGAGATGCATCCCGGAGTCCTGAGGGAATGGGCTGATGTAGTTGCCAAGCCACTCTCCATGCTGTTTGAAAAGTCATGGCAGCCAGGTGAAGTCCCTGGTGACTGGGAAAAGGGAAACATTGCACCCATTTTTAAAATGGACAGGAAGGAGGATGCTGGGAACGACTGACCTGTCAGCCTCACCTGTGTGCCTGGGAAGATCATGGAACAGATCCTCCTAGAAGCTATGCTAAGGCACATGGAGGACAGGGAGGCGATTCGAGACAGCCAGCATGGCTTCACCAAGGGCAAGTCTTGCCTGACCAACCTAGTGGCCATCTATGACAGAGTGACTACAGCAGCGGACAAGGGAAGAGCTCCGGATGTCATCTACCTGGACTTCTGTAAGGCCTTTGACACAGTCCCCCACAACATCCTTCTCTCTGAATTGGAGATGGATTTGATGGAAGGACTGTCCAGTGGATGAGGAATTGGTTGGATGGTCGCATCCAGAGGGCAGTGGTCACAGCTCAATGTCCGGATGGAGATCAGTGACAAGCGGTGTCCCTCAGGGGTCCATATTGGGACCAGTACAGTTTAATATCTTCATCAATGACATAGACAGTGGGATCAAGTGCACCCTCAGCAAGTTTAGATGACACCAAGCTCAGTGGTGCAGATGACACGCCTGAGGGATGGGATGCCATACAGAGGGACCTGGACAAGCTTGAGAAGTGGGCCCATGCGAATCTCATGAGGTTCAACAAGGCCAAGTGCAAGGTCCTGCACCTGTGTCGGGGCAATGCCCGGTATCAATACAGGCTGGGGGATGAATGGATTGAGAGCAGCCCTGCAGGGAAGGACTTGGGGGTACCGGTGGACGGAAAGCTGGACATGAGCTGGCAATGTGCGCTCACAGCCCAAAAGCCAGCTGTATCCTGGGCTAGATCAAAAGCAGTGTAGCCAGCAGGTCAAGGGAGGTGATTCTGCCCATCCACTCTGCTCTCCAAAAGAGGAAAAAACATCTTGGGTAGATTCCTTGGAGGAGTATGGGGCTGCTACCCTGGGTCTCAGGTCCCTAAAGCACACGTGAAAAAACTCCTGGAGATGCCTGGGAGGAGTCTTGGGCAGATCCTGGAGGAGAGAGTTTCACCCAAAGGACAAAAATATACTCTGGGTGCTTCCTTCGAGGAGTCTGGAGCTGCTACCCAGGATCTCAGGTCCTTGAAGCAGTGGTCAGAAGACTCTGGAAATTGCTTCGGAGGAGTCTGGGGTGGACCCGGAGGAGAGAACTTCCTCTAAAGAAGAAAAAACATCTCGTGAAGCTTTGTTGGAGGAGTCTGGGGCTGCTACGTGGGATCTCACGTCACTACATCAGGGGTCAAAAGACTCCAGGACATGCCTGGTAGCAGTCTCGGGTGGATCGCAGAGGAGAGAGTTTCCTCCAAAAGAGGGAAAAACTTCTTGGGTATCTTCCTTGGAGGAGTCCGGGACTGCTACGCAGGATCTCACATCACTAAATCAGAGGTGAAAACACTCCAGGAGATGCCTGGGAGGAGTCTCGGGTGGATCCCAGAGGAAAGAGTTTCCTCCACAGGAGAAAAATATACTCGGGAAGCTGCCTTGGAGGAGTCTGGGACTGCTACCCAGGTACTAATGTCCCTAAAGCGTATCTCCAAACACTCTGGGATCTTCCTGAGAGGAGTCCTGGGTGGATCCCAGAGGAGAGATCTTCCTTTAAAAGAGAAAAATCATCTCAGGAAGCTTCCTTGGAGGAGTCTGGGGATGCAACCTGGAATCACAGGTCCCTGAAGCAGAGGTCCAAACACTCTGGGAGATGCCTGGGAGGAGTCTCGGGTTCATCCTGGTGGAGAGTGCTTCCTCCAAAAGAGGAAAACCTTTTTGGGTAGCTTCCTTGGAGGAGTCTGGGACAGCTACCCGGGATCTCATGTCCCTGAAGCAGAGGTCAAAAGGCTCTGGGAGATGCCTGGGAGGAGTCTCGGGCAGATCCCTGAGGAGAGATCTTCCTCTAAAGGAGGAAAAACATCTGAGGTAGCTTCCTTGAAGGAGTCTGGGGCTGCTACCCGGGATTCCACGTCCCTAAATCAGAAGTCGGAACTCTCTGGGAGATATTTGGGAGGAGTTTCACGTCCATCCCAGAGGAGACAGTTTCCTTTAAAGGAGAAAAGACATCTCGGGTAGCTTCCTTGGAGGAGTCTGGGGCTGCTACCTGGGATCTCATGTCTCTGAAGCAGAGGTCAAAAGACTCCGGGAGATGCCTGGAGAACTCCTGAGGAGGATGAGGATTACGATGAGTTCTGAGGAGAAGGAGAAGGGGGAGGAAGAGGAGAAAAACTCCTGAGGAGGAAGAAGAAGAAGAGGAGGAGGAGGACAAGGACACCTGAGGGCATGGAGGGCTCCAGGAAAAAGGAGGAGAAGGACTCCTGAGGTGGAAGCAGAGGAGGAGGAAGAGAACGATGAGGAAGAGGATAACTCCTGAGGATGAGGAGTAGGATTTCTGAGGGGGAGTATGAAAGGGGAACCTGAAGACAAGGACTCCAATAGAGGAGGAGGAGGATGGGGAAGACTCCTTAAGACGAGGAGGAGGACTCAAGACGAAAAGGACTGTGGAGGAGGAGGAGGATGACAATGATGGCAACTCCATAGGAGGAGAAGGACTCATGAGGAAGAGGACTCTAGAGGAGGAGGAGGAGGAAGAGGAGGACACCTGAGGAGAAGACCTCCTATAGATGAGATGGAGGAGGACACCATAGGAAGAGGAAGGACTCATGAGGAAGAGGACTCTAGAGGAGGAGGAGGAAGAGGAGGACACCTGAGGAGAAGACCTCCTATAGATGAGATGGAGGAGGACACCATAGGAAGAGGAAGGACTCATGAGGAAGGGGAAAAGGAGTCTAGAGGAGGAGGAGGAGGAGGAAAACTCCTGAGGAGATGGAGGAGGAAGAGGAGGAGGACTCCTGAGGAGGAGAATCGAGACAAAGAATTGAGTCCTGAGGAGTAGGAGGAGGAGGAGGATGACACCTCTAGAGTAGAAGGAGCACTCATGAGGATGAGGACTCCTGGGGAGCATAAGGCCAGCTGAGGAGGAAGAGGAGGTGGATTCCTGAGGAAGAAGAGAAGGAGTCCTCCTCTTGAGGAGGAGGTTTCCTTAGCAGGAAGAGGAGGACTCTGAGTAGGAAAAAAGGAGGAGGACTCCTGAGGAAGAGAAAGAGAAGGAAGACTCCTGAAGAGGAGTACTCCTGAAGAGGAGTACTCCTGAGGAGGATGAGGACTCCTGAAGAGGAGAATTCTGTACAAGGAGTCCTGAGTAGGAGAAGGAGGGGGATTCCGGAGAAGGAGGAGAGAATGACGAAGAAGAGGATAACTCCTGAGGATGAGGACGACTCCCAAGAAGGACAATCTAGAAAAGGAGGAGTCCTGAGTAGGAGCAGGAGGAAGGCTCCTGAGGAGGACGACTTCTATCGAGTAGAAGAAGCACTCATGAGGACAAGCGGGAGGACTCCTGAGGATGATAAGGCCTCCGGAGGAGGAGGAGAACTCTTGAGGAGAAAGAAGGAGTGGACTCCTGAGGAGAATGAGGAGGAGGATTCCTTAGGGGGAAGAGGTAAACACCTGAGGAGGGGGTGAAGGAGGACTTCAGAGGAGGAGGCGGCGGAGGAGGAGGAAGAGGAAGAGGACTCCTGAGGAGGAGGAAGATAAGGAGGAGTTCTGAGGAGGAGTACTCCTGAGGAAGAGCAGGACTCCTGAGGAGGAGAACTCTGAAGAAGGAGGCATCCTGTGTGGGAGGAGGAGGCCTGAGGAGGAGGAGAAGAAAGAGGAGGACTCCTGAGGAGGAAGAGAAGGAGAAGGACTCCTGAGGAAGTGAAGGAGGAATCCTGAGGAGGAGGAAGAGATGGACTCCTGAGGAGGAAGAGGTAGAGGAGGAGGACTCCTGAATAGAAGGACTCCTCTAGGAGGAAGAGGAGGACTCGAGAAGAGGAGAACTCTGAAGGAGGAGGAGTCCTGAGGAGGAGAAGGAGGGGAACTCCTGATGAAGAGGTGGAAAACTCCTGGACAGGAAGAGAACTTCTGAGGACTCCTGAGGAGGAAGAGAAGGAGGAGGACTCCTGAAGAGCAGGACTTCGGAGTAGGTGAAGGAGGACTCCTGAAGAGGAGTACTCCTGAGGAGGACGAGGACTCCTGAGGAGGAGAATTCTGTAGAAGAAGGAATCCTGAGTAGGAGAAGGAGGAGGATTCCTGAGGAGGAGGAGGAGGAAGACGATGCCTTAGGAGAAGAAGGAGGAAGAGGAGGAGGACTCCTGAGGAGGAGGAGGACTCCTGAGGAGGAGGAGGACTCCTGAGGAGGAGAATCTAGACAAGAAGTGCTGAGGAGGAGGAAGGGTCCTGAGGAGGATGACTCGTATGGAGTAGAAGGAGCACACATGAGGCTGAGCGGGAGCACTCCTGAGGAGGATGAGGAGAACTCTTGAGGAGAAAGAAGGAGAAGGACTCCTGAGGAGGAAGAGGAGGAGAAGGACTCCTAGGAGTTGAAGGATGAATCCTGAGGAGCGGAAAGAGATGGTCTCCTGAGAAGGAGGAGGAGGAGTCCTGAGGAGAAGAACTCTTTTGAAGGAGGAGTCCTGAGGAGGAGAAAGAGGGGAAGTCCTGATGAAGAAGTGGAAAATTCCTGAATAGGAAGAGAACTTCTGAGGAGGACATAGGAGGACTCCTGAAGAGGAGGAAGAGAAGGAGGAGGACTCCTGAAGAGGAGGACTTCTGAGTAGGTGAAGGAGGACTCCTGAGGAGGAGGAATAGAAGGAGGACTCCTGAAGAGGAGTACTCGTGAGGAGGACAAGGACTCCTGAGGAGAATTCTGTACAAGAAGGAGTCCTGAGTAGAAGGGGGATTCCTGATGATGATGAGGAAGAAGACGACTCCTTAGGAGAAGAAGGAGGAAGAGGACGAGGACTCCTGAGGTGGACGAGGACTCCTGAGGAGAATTCTGTACAAGAAGGAGACCTGAGTAGGAGAAGGATGAGGATTCCTGAGGAAGAGGAGGAGGAGGAATAAGAAGACTACTTAGGAGAAGAAGGAGGAAGAGGAGGAGGAGGAGGACCCCTGAGGTGGAGAACCTAGACAAAGAGAAGTCCTGAGTAGGAGGGGGAGAAAAGGGTCCTGAGGAGGACGACTTGTATAGAGCAGAAGGAGCACTCATGAGGACAAGCGGGAGGACTCCTGAGGAGGATAAGGTCTTCTGAGGAGGAGGAGAACTTTTGAGGAGAAAGAGGGAGTGGACACCTGAGGAGGGCGGGGAGAATTCCTTAGGGGGAAGAGGTAAAGTCCAGAGGAGGAGGTGAAGGAGGACTTCTGAGGAGGAGGAGGTGGAGGAGGAAGAGGACTCCTGAGGGGGAGGAAGATAAGGAGGAGTTCTGAGGAGGAGTACTCCTGAGGAAGAGCAGCACTCCTGAGGAGGAGAACTCTGAGGAAGGAGGCATCCTGTGTAGGAGGAGAAGTCCTGAAGAGGAGGACACCTGAGAAGGGGGAGGAGGAGGAAGAGAAGGAGGACTCCTGAGGAGTTGAAGGAGGAATCCTGAGGAGGAGGAAGAGATGAACTCCTGAGGAAGAGGAGGACTCCTGAAGAGGACTCCTGTAGGTGGAAGAGAAGGACTCCTGAAGAGCAGAACTCTGTTGAAGTCCTGAGTCCTGAGGAGAAGTCCTGATGAAGAGGTGGAGAACTCCTGAATGGGAAGAGAACTTCTGAGGAGGTCATAGGAGGACTCCTGAGGGGGAGGACTGCTATAAAGGAGGAGGAGGAAGAGGAGGACTCCTGAGCACAGGGGCTTGTGAGGAGGAGGAGGAGGAGGAGGAGGGCAAGGACTGCTGAGGAGGAGGAGGAGAAGTGGAAGAGGAGGAGGAGAGGGGGCAGGAGGCATCCTGCGGAGGGGGAGGACTCTGGATAGTCACGCCGTCGATGATGCAGTCGTTACCCAGCGCTCCTCCAGTGACGGGTGGCAGCGGCAGAGCCGCGGCAGAGGCCGTTTCTCGGTGCCGGTCCCGCTGCCGCACACGGCCCCTCCTCCCGGCGCACTTCGCTCCGTGGCGGCGGGCAGCAGCCCCGCTGCAGCGTGTCCCTGCGGGAGCCCCCGCCCCGCAGCTCCCCGCCCCTCCGCCCCGCGGCCCGGCCCGGCCCGGCCCGGCCCGTCCCCGTCCCCCCGCCGCCCCGTTCTCCCCCGGCCCCGCTCCCCGCCGGGCCGCGCTGCCGGGGCTCCCCGCGGCGGGGGCGGAGCCGGCCTGAGCGGCGGCTCATGAATATTCATGAGGGCGGGCGGGGCCGCGGCGGGGCAGGTTTTTGGTGTCCGTGAGGGTACGTTGTGTCCGTAGGGTTTGTCGGTCGGATGAACGGAGGGAAAGTTAATTTCCGCCCTTTAGTTCAAGTGTGGAAAAAAGGACACGCTCAATGCTTGCTGCTCCTTGTGGTGACGTGAATTGGGTGGTTTTAGGGTGATGAAGCAGCCTCAGAGTGGTGTTGCAGAGGGTGGGAGCTCCCGGAGCCAAGGTGCATCCATCAGAAGCCGGCAGGAAGCCGGGAGGCGAGAGCTGGCCCCGGGCGGGTTCTTGCCTTCTGCCTGCGGGACGGGTTTCCACAGCTCGCGGGTGCTGGGAGAGGCTGGGGGTGGGCACGGGGGTGTCCTGGGGCCCAGCGCCTTTGCAGAGCCTTGCTGCTCCTCTGGCTTCCAGGATGGAGAGAGTTCTGTTTCTGCGGTGAGCTTTTCAGTTGCACGTTTTTCAAAAGACAAAGTCTGTTTTTTCGAGTTCGAACATTCAGAAAATAATCTCCTTACACCTGCGGACAGAGCAGAAACCTGAAGTCATTAATGTACAAGAAGTAATTGGAACGTGCTGAAAGTTTCTATGTGCTGGGAAGCTGGGAGTGCTTCTGATTGGGAAATATGGCAGCAGAACTTGCTCTGAGACTGGAAATAACTGCAGTAATGTTGTGGCCATTGATGACTATAAATGCGATGTCACTAATTGCCATCGTTTTTCTCTGCAAGCTTGTACCGCCTGATGTGCTGCCAGCCTGCCGGTTGTCACCTCGCTGCTGCATGACTGCTCCTGGGTGCTTCTCTGGGGTCCCCTGTGCACCCAGGCTTTTAAGGCAGCCTTGCTGCTGCCCCTTCCCGGTACCCAACCCCTGACCCAGCCCTCCTGCCCCAGTGACACACATCCCTGGGCAGCCTCGGCGAGTCCCCGGTTCCTTCCTTGCAGCGGCTCCTCCATGCTTCTCCTGCGCCGTCCTTCTGCCCAAGGGCAGCTCCTGGGGCTGCTCCTCGTCCTAAGGAGACAACGGGGACTGTCACAGGCTGCTCTGTGCTGTGCACTTCTCACAGCTGCATCTTCTTAAATGTTGAAAAAATGCCTGTGTGAAAATAAAATTAATAATCAGAATAATTGATAAGGAATTACTAACCAAGAATTATTCGAGATTTAAACAAAATAGTTTTTCTTCCGAACACTTCTGTAGTTCAACTTGCTTATTTTTTCTTCACCTTGCCTTCAAGCTCCTGCTCAGTTCTGCTTTGTCCTGCATCTCTCGTTGTTTCTCGTACCGATCTCATGTAGCCAGGCAGACCGATTTCCTCCTCCTTTTCCCCGGTTTTCGCCCTCTGAATCTGTTCTGTCATCACCTGGTCTTTGTGGAAAGACGTTTAAAAACTGCAGTTGCATGCTCTGGCCTTCCAGGAGGTGCCTGTAGCTGCAGGGATGCCGTGTGAAGCAGGTGAGACAGGCCTGGTGTCTGCTCCGGGTCGGTGTTTCCTCCTCTCTGGTGCTGCTGAAGGCAGGGTGCTGTGGACACGCAGCTGCAGCTCGGGTTCAGAGCAGAACGGGTCTGCGGAGGGAAGAGCTGCCGGGTCCCGCTGGGTGAGCCGCCGTGCCAGGCTGGAGCAGCACCGCAGTGCCGGCAGAGCTCTGGTCCCTGGCTGCCTCCTGCCCCGCAGCGCGGTCCCCCAGCAGCGTCCTCTCCCCTCTGCCAGCCTGCTTGCCCTGGGGTTGAGCTTGGGCTCAACCTTTTGTTCCTCATTAGTCCCTCAGGGGTTTCCCTGGGGGTTTTTGTTTGTTTGCTTGCTTTTTCTCTGCTATGCTCTGTTAAAAAAAACCAAAACCCCAAACCCTTACTGTAGCTCTTTGGATTTCTGGCATTAAATTAGATGGTGTTTTATGGGCTGAACTAAAGGAAGTCTGTAGGATTTCTGCCCAGGAGTGAAGTGACCAGAAAGGACTGTCCTGGTACGCTGCTGCCAGCCTTCAGTCTAGTGAAATAGCTGGTCGTGGTGTATGTTTGTTGCAAATACTCTGATTTTTAAATAATCAAGATTTGATCATATAGAAAGGTTAAGTTTGATTAATAAATAAAAGAATAAAATACACAGGTATAAGTTAGGATTGTTAAGTTTGAAACAATAACCATAGGAACCTCACCAGGGAGTCGCTGTTCCGTATTAAGGACCTACTTGTAGCAAGATGTTACTAATCGTAACGAGAGGGAACGATGAAGAATTGAATAGAGCAGTTTTGTCTGGGTCCCATAACAGTGTGACCTGGCCAGTGATGCTGCTTGGAAAGTTCCTTACCTTTCCCACCTTGATTCGAATATCAAGAATGCCAATCAATCAATATTAATAGAAACAACCACTGATTATTTTAAGTATGGTTATTGATAGAACAGTATAATCCAGAGAGCGATTAATAAAAATTAAATTACATATATTCTGTATGAAGGTAACTAGATATGATTTATCTGTGATTTAATCATAAACTAACTGCTGAACAATGTAGCATTGTGAATAGGTAGGACTTGCTTGTCAAGAGAATGACAAATTGTAGGCCTTGTCGGTAAACCGAGGAAAACTTAGGAAGATTCCAAGAATGGAATTTTGCAACCAACCTGAGCCTGCGCAAAGATGGGGTTCGACTAAAGGACAGGATGAGGAAGACTATGGCCGACCACCAGAGGACCTTAGACGACTACCTGTGTACCTGGAGGCGCATGCGTCACGAGCATTTACATATATTAATGAGTTCTTGGAAACGGTATGAGTATGTTAATTGTTGCTTGGAAATGTGATGAATATGTATACTTTGATTGTATATAACTTCTGTAGCGGAGAAACTAAGTACGCACACGAGGTGGAGTGATCCCCTGTGTGTCCAGCGCTGCAATAAAGATGTGCCTGCTCACCTACGTACATTGTGTAGGTGACTTTTTCTATTAGAGATTTTTAACATGTTTAACAGTCATGTAACCCAAATGCATGTTAAATAGACAAGTTTTGCCCTTCTTCCTGATCTGTCTGGGAGATAATTCTCAGGAGGTCATAAACGGTATGTTCTGCTGTGCTTTAAAATAACCTGTCGCCAGAAATGTCTTCCTTAGTGCCTGTGCAGAGCAAGAACCTCCAGAAGCGAGGGCGTGCTGACCCTCGGGCAGCTTCAAAGCAACGAATACTTGTAAAGAGGTTAAAAATCCAGTCCCCTGGTAGCAGCGTGCGTGTCTAAATCCACCTGACTCCACATCACTCAGCACTCAATCAAAAGTTTTTGTGGGTAGGGGTGGATGAAGTCGGTATACTCTAGAGGGAGGTGCTAAAACTGGCCAGGCAGTTCATCTAAATAAATCAAAATTTACCTTTGAATGGAGTGGCATGCCTTTAGATGTGGGGGTGGGGTGTGTATTGCTTTTTCCTTCCTTGGTCTGAGCACAGCGCAGTGAGAGGTGTTTCCACCTGGGGGAGGGAAACTCATCCAACAGCCATCATCAGCCTCAGGGCTTGTGGTCCTTGATGGAGGCCTAAGTGCTTGGGATAGCTTTAGTTGTGTGGTGCTTCTCATTCTGCTCCCAGCTTTTCCCATTAACGTTTGCTCTTTGGTTAATTTGTCTGGGCAGTGTTTAGTAAACATTCTCCATTCAGAGCTCTGAGTCCCTCCCCCCCCCCCCCCCCCCCCAAGGCAGGTAAACTACATGTGCCTTTCTTTGAAACCCCATGAATAGCTCTGGAGTTTACCTTGGGAGCAGAGAAAATAGGGACCCTTTAGAGCAGAGAAGAGACTTTAATAGGAGAAGCACTGCAATGATATGCTGCTTGTGAGGAGGAAAGTACCTGCTTCAACTTCTTTTGGTAGCTTCTGCATTGTTTAGCAATAACGACTTAAAAGACTGATTACTTCTGTTACAGGACATCTTGAAAAACAAGGGTTAAAAGTAAGAAAGAAGAATGTAAAGAAGATGCTTCATAACAACTGCGCCTGGCACTTAGACATATTAGAGATAAAGACTGTCTTCACCAGCTCTCTGCTAACTAGCAATAACGATTAGCACAAGGACGAATCGTAGAAAAATAGGATGGACTGCCAAAACAGTGCCCTAGAGTTAACCTGTCTCATTATGATCTCATTATAATGGTAAGGAACACACCTCCTAGCTAGAAAAGCCCCAACCCAATTAAGCCCCCTACTCTTTGAGCATGTGTGGTGAATTAAGAGAGAACTGTAACTTTAAGATGAAGTAAGAAAAGTATTAACCAAGAGTTAATCAAGGGGTAGAACCAGGAGGCGTAACTAACTTTGTTAACTGTTTTAAGTACCTTTTCATGATTTTAACCCGGTGTGCATGTCAGGAGGAGAAATCCCCTTGCACCCGGCGCCGCAATAAACACGCCTGCTTTATAACTCTGTGTGAGTTGTGAAGTTTGTTTCCGCGTGTCAGTACTGGAATACTGTCAATACTGTCAATACCCCAATACAGCCCGAGGGGTCCCGTCCCGGCACACAGAGCCCGGCGGAGACCTGCGCGGGGGACGGGCGGGAGCGGCGGCAGCAGGAAAACGCTCCCGAGCCGGTCCCCTCCAGGGGCCGGCCCGGGCCGGGCTTCCCGAGCGGGGCGCGCCCCCGGGAGCGGGGCGAGCCCGGGCGCGGCTGGCTACCGAGCCCGGAAGGCTACCGAGCCCGGCGGCGGGGCCGGGCCGGCCGGCAGCGCCGAGCACCGGGCGCAGTCTGCCGCGGGTGCGGCCGAGGGCCGGCGCGGGCTTCGTCCCGGCCGGCACCGTGCGCCTCCGGGGAGCGCCGGGACGGCGGCAGCCGGCTCGGCCCCTCGGCCTCGGCGTCCTCGTCGCCGCCCGGGACACGGGGACCCCCGGGGCGCTCCCCGGCCCCCGGCAGCGTCCCGCCCCGCCCGCCCCCCCCACCCCCGCCGGAGCCGGGCAGGACGCGGAGCTGCAGCGCCCGGTGCGCGGTGCCGAGGGGCCGGTTCCTGCCCGCCATCGCGCTGCCCGCCCCGCCCGCCCCTGCCGCTGCGCCCCGACCGGCCGGGGGGGCTCGGCTGGGCCCGGCTCGGCTCGGCTCGGGTCGTTTCGGCTCGGCTGCTCTGGGCTCGACTCCGCTCGGCGGGACTCGGCACGGCTCGGGTGATTTCGGCTCCGCTCCGATCCCCTCGGCCCGGCGGGACTCGGCGGGACTCGGCGGGGCGGGTCTGGGCCGGGCCCGGTGCCGGTGCCGCAGCCCCCGCCCAGGCGAACCGGCCCGGGCGCTGCCCACGCAGGAGCTCTCCTCGGGCGGGTCCCGGGACACCCCTGCCGAGCTCCGCCGAACCCCCCTCGCTGGGCGGCAGCCGGCGGGACCGAGAGACCCCGGCGGGCGCAGGGCAGAGGCGCGGCGGTCCCGCCCCTCCCCTCCCCTCCCCTCCCCTCCCGGGACAGAGGGGTCCGCAGCGGCTGTCCCGGGGCTGCTGCCCCACGCCCACCCGTGCGGCGGCACCGAAGCGGGTGGAAGAGGCCCCCGGCTGCCGACCCCAAACGCGCCCCCCCGCAGGAGCTCCCGGAGCGAGGGGGCCCTGGCCGGGGACGCCCGGCGGGCTCCAGCCCCGGGACGCGGAGCATCTCCCCCGGGAGACGGTGCCGCCGCCGAGCCCCGCTGCGGGGAGCGGGGTGGGGAGCGTCCCGCCGGCGACCCGCCACGTCCCGGGTGGGCAGCGCGCGCGCGCACCCGCGTGTGCATTTGCTTTTCCCCGCGGCCGTTTCGCTGCAGTTTGTAATAACGGGGCCGCGGGCGGAGCCGGAGCGAAGGGGCGGAGCCGGAGCGAAGGGGCGGAGCCGGAGCGAAGGGGCGGAGCCGGAGCGAAGGGGCGGAGCCGGAGCGAAGGGGCGGAGCCGGGGCGAAGGGGCGGAGCCGGGGCGGGGGACGGAGGCGGGGCGGGGGGCGGAGCCGGAGCGAAGGGGCGGTGCCGGAGTGAAGTGGCGGGGCCGGAGCGAAGGGGCGGAGCCGGAGCGAAGGGGCGGGGCCCGTCCGGCGGGTTCTCTGCCGGGGAAGGGGCGGAGGGGGTGGTCCGCTCCCGGGGCCTGAGCGCTGCCCGGGAGCAGAGGCGGGACGGCGGGGAGGAGGAAGGGGGCGGCCGGGGTGCGGGACCCGGCGGGCGGAGGGCGAGCGGAGCGCAGGGCTCGTGTCGGCCACGTCCCGCGGCGAGAACCGGGCTCCCGCGGGGCGGCGGGGGGGTCACGGCGGAGCGGGGAGCTGCCGGGGGGCGGGGAGCGTGCGGGACTCGCTCCGGGGGAGCGGGGGGCTGCGGAGGCAGCGGCGGGGCCCGAGGGGGAGAAGCTCTCGCAGCGCGACCGGGACAGAGGAGACACAGACGGCAACTGCGGCAGAGGAGACCGACGCTCCGCTTTTATTGCGCGCACGGCCGGGCAGCGAGCGGAGGCTCCATCCCGTCGGAGCAGCGCGCCCGCAGCTTTTCCGAGCGGGCCCCGTCCGGCACAGGGCAGGAGACCCCCGGGGACCTGTGCCGGTCCGCCCCAACAGCCAAAACGGTGATGCACTCCTCCAGGGCAGCGCTGTGAAGGCCTCCGGAAAACCTGTGTTTTGGAATATCAAAAAAAAAGTGAAAAGCCGTAAAGTGCTCCCAAAATACTAAATGGTGACGCGCTCCAAACAAGCCCCAGAGTGCAGGACTACCTCCAAAAATTACTCCAAACTGTGCAGGGCTCCTACCAAAAAATTACTCCAAACGGTGCAGGGATCCTGCCAAAAAATTACTCCAAACAGTGCAGGACTGCCCAAAAATTCTCCAGGGCAGTGCTGTTAAGGCCTCTGGAAAAAACGGGTTTGGTAATATTCCAAAAAGGACCAAAGGTGTAAAGTGCTCCCAGAAAACTAAATGGTGACAAACTCCAAAGAAGCCCAAGGGTACAGAGGTACAAAAAAGAACCGGTTTGGAGAGCTCCCACAAAAACGAAACGGTGCAGGACCATCCAAAAAAATTAAAGGAGAACAGCTCCCAAAAAACCAAAAGGTGATGCATTCCTCTGGGAGGTCGGCGTGGCGATACAATCCAGAAATCACGGGTTTTGTAATATTCCAAAAAATAGCAAAACCAGAAAGGGCATCCAAAACCCCCCAAAAAAATGGTGACCCTTGCAAAACAAGACCAAGGGTACAGAGCTCAAAAAAAAGCCCCAGGGTGCAGAACGCCTTCCAAAAAATACACCAAAGGGTGCAGCGCTCCCTCCAGAAATTACTCCACAGCGTGTAGGACTCCCCAAGAAAAACTCCAAATGGGGGAAGGCTCCCCCAAAATACTCCAAATGGTGCAGGGTTCCCTCCAAAAATTACTCCAAATGGAGCAGGGTTCCCTCCAAAAATTACTCCAAATGGAGCAGGGCTCCCAAAAAAATATTCCATATGGAGCAGGACTCCCCAAAAAATATTCCAAATGGAGCAGGACTCCCCAAAAAATATTCCATGTGGTGCAGGACTCCCAAAAAATTACTCCAGACCGTGTAGGACTCCCCAAGAGGTACTCCGAATGATGCAAGACTCCCAAAAAACCCAAATGGTGATGGTCCCCTCCGGGGCGGGGCGGGGCGGCGCGGTGATACTCACCTCTGGCGGGGCGGCTCTCCGATGCTCTCCTCCGGGTGGGGGGGCCGGTGCGGTGATCCTCTCTACCAGGTGGGGTACGGCGCAGCGATGCTGTCCACGAGATGGGGGGTCGTCACGGCGATGCACTCCAGAAATAATGGGCTTTGTAATATTCCAAAAACCAGCAAAACCAGAAAGGGCACCCAAAAAACAAAACGGTGACCGTTGCAAAACAAGGCCAAGGGTACAGAGCTCAAAAAAAGCCCCAGAGTGCAGGACTCCTTCCAAAAAATACTCCAAACTGTGCAGGACTCCCCCCAAAATACTCCAAACTGTGCAGGACTCCTTCAAAAAAATACTCCAAACTGTGCAGGACTCCCCCCAAAATACTCCAAACTGTGCAGGACTCCTTCAAAAAAATACTCCAAACTGTGCAGGACTTCCTCCAAAAATTACTCCAAACAGTGCAGGGCTCCCCAAGAAATATTCCACATGGTGCAGGACTCCCAAAAAACCCAAATGGTGATGATCTCCTCTGGGGGGTGCAGGCGGAATGGTGATGCTCTCCTCCGGGGCGAGGCAGCGCGACAATGGTCTCCTCTGGCGGGGCGGGGCGGCGATGCTCTCCACTGGGTGGGGCGGCCGGCACGGTGATGCACTCCAGAAATCACGGGTTTTGTAATATTCCAAAAAATAGCAAAACCAGAAAGGGCACCAAAAAACCAAAAAAAACGGTGACCCTTGCAAAACAAGACCAAGGACACAGAGTTCAAAAAAAGCCCCAGGGTGCAGGACTCCTTCCAAAGAAAATACTATAATGGTGCAGGATGCCCAAGAAATTACTCCAAAGGGTGCAGGACTCCCCTAAAAATTACTCCAAACTGTGTAGGGCTCCCCAAGAAATACTCCAAAGGGTGCAGGACTCCCAAAAAACCCAAACGGTGATGCTCTCCTCCGGGGGGTGCAGGTGGCATGGTGATACTCTCCTCCGGGGCATGGCGGGGCGGGGCGGCGATGCTCTCCTCTGGTGGGGCGGCACGGCGATGCTCTCCTCTGGGTGGGGGGCCGGCGCGGTGATCCTCTCCATGGGGCGGGGCGAGCTGGCGCGGTGATGCACTCCAGAAATCACAGGTTTTGTAATATTCCAAAAAAAAGCACAACCAGAAAGGGCACCCAAAAAACAAAACAGTGACCCTTGCAAAACAAGACCAAGGGTACAGAGCTCAAAAAAGCCCCAGGGTGCAGGACTCCATCCAAAAAATACTCCGAAGGGTGCAGGGCTACCTCCAAAAATTACTCCAAACCGTGTAGGACTCCCCAAGAAGAACTTCAAAACAGGGGAAGGATCCCCCGAAATACTCCAAACGGTGCAGGCCTCCCTCCAAAAATTATTCCAAATGGTGCAGGACTCCCAAAAAAATATTCCATATGGTGCAGGACTCCCAGAAAAAAATATTCCATATGGTGCAGGACTGCCAGAAAAAAATATCCCATATGGTGCAGAACTCCCAAAAAATTACACCAAACTGTGCAGGACTCCCAAAAAATTACTCCAAACCGTGCAGGACTCCGATATAGGTAATCCAAATGATGCAAGACTCCGCAAAAACCCAAATGGTGATGCTCCCCTCCGGGGAGGGGCGGCGCGGTGATACTCACCTCTGGCGGGGCGGCTCTGTGATGCTCTCCTCTGCGTGGGGGGCCGGCGCGGCGATGCTCTCCAGAAATAACGGGCTTTGTAATATTCCAAAAAATAGCAAAACCAGAAAGAGAACCCAAAAACCAAAAAGGTGACCCTTGCAAAAAGAGGCCAAGGGTAAAGAGCTCAAAAAAAGCCCCAGGGTGCAGGACACGTTCCAAAAAATTCTCCAAAAGTTGCAGGACTTCCTCCAAAAATACTCCAAACGTGGTAGGGCTCCCTCCAAAAATTGCTCCAAACCGTGCAGGACTCCCCAAAAATTTACTCCAAATGGTGCAGGGCTCCCTCCAAAATTACTCCAAACCGTGCAGGACTCCCAAAAAAATTAGTCCAAACCGTGTAGGGCTCCCCAAGAAATAGACCAAAGGGTGCAGGACTCCCCCAAAAATATTCCAAATGGTGCAGGACTCCCAAAAAACCCCAAATGGTGATGCTCTCCTCCAGGGGGTGCAGGTGGCATGGTGATACTCTCCTCGGGGGCATGGTGGGGCGGCGCGGCGATGCTCTCCTCTGGGTGGGGGGGCCGGCGTGGTGATCCTCTCCACGGGATGGGGGGGGCGGCGCAGTGATGCACTCCAGAAATCACAGGTTTTGTAATATTCCATAACCAGCAAAACCAGAAAGGGCACCCAAAAACCAAAATGGTCACCCTTGCAAAACAAGGCCAAAGGTACAGAGCTCAAAAAAAGCCCCAGGGTGCAGGACGCCTTCCAAAAAATACACCAAAGGGTGCAGGGCTCCCTCCAAAAATTACTCCAAATGGAGCAGGGCTCCCAAAAAAATATTCCATAGGGTGCAGGGCTCCCCCAAAATACTCCAAATAGTGCAGGGCTCCCTCCAGAAATTACTCCAAATGGTGCAGGGCTCCCTCCAAAAATTACTCCAAATGGAGCAGGGCTCCCAAAAAAATATTCCAAATGGTGCAGGACTCCCAAAAACCCCAAATGGTGATGCTCTCCTCCAGGGGGTGCAGGTGGCACGGTGATACTCTCCTCGGGGGCATGGCGGGGCGGCGCGGCGATGCTCTCCTCTGGGTGGGGGGGCCAGCGCGGTGATGCACTCCAGAAATCACAGGTTTTGTAATATTCCAAAAACCAGCAAAACCAGAAAGGGCACCCAAAAAACAAAACGGTGACCCTTGCAAAACAAGACTAAGGGTACAGAGCTCAAAAACAGCCCCAGGGTGCAGGACTCCTTCCAAAAAATACACCAAACGGTGCTGGGCTCCCTCGAAAAACTAGTCCAAATGGAGCAAGACTCCCTCCAAAAATTACTCCAAATGGAGCAGGACTCCCAAACAAATATTCCAAATGGAGCAGGACTCCCAAAAAAATATTGCATATGGTGCAGGACTCCCAAATATATTGCATATGGTGTAGGACTCCCAGAAAATTACTCCAAACCGTGTAGGACTCCCCAGGAGATACTCCAAATGGTGCAAGACTCCCACAAAACCCAAATGGTGATGCTCCCCTCCGGGGCGGGGCGGCGCGGTGATACTCACCTCTGGCGGGGCGGCTCTCCGATGCTCTCCTCTGGGTGGGGGGGCGGGTGCAGTGATCCTCTCTACCAGGTGGGGTCCGGCGCGGTGATGCTCTCCACGAGATGGGGGCTCATCGTGGCGATGTACTCCAGAAATAACGGGTTTTTTAATATTCCAAAAACCAGCAAATCCAGAAAGGGCACCCAAAAGCATAACGGTGACCCTTGCAAAACAAGGCCAAGGGTACAGAGCTCAAAAAAAG
Organism: Gavia stellata; assembly: GCF_030936135.1. Taxonomy (NCBI): domain Eukaryota; kingdom Metazoa; phylum Chordata; class Aves; order Gaviiformes; family Gaviidae; genus Gavia; species Gavia stellata. The sequence goes on from NC_082601.1 coordinate 44,914,480, forward strand.
CCCCAGGGTGCGGGACTCCTTCCAAAACATACTCCAAACTCTGCAGGACTCCTTCAAAAAATACTCCAAAACGTGCAGGACTCCCCAGGAAAAACTCCAAACGGTGCAGGGCTCCCCCGAAGTACTCCAAACAGTGCAGGGCTCCGTCCAAAAATTACTCCAAACCGTGCAGGACTCCCCTAAAATTACTCCAAACTGTGCAGGGCTCCCCAAGAAATACTCCACATGGTGCAGGACTCCCCAAAAACCCAAATGGTGATGATGTCCTCTGGGGGGTGCAGGCGGAATGGTGATGCTCTCCTCCGGGGCGGGGCGGCGATGGTCTCCTCTGGCGGGGGGGGGTTGGCGATGCTCTCCACCGGGTGGGGGTCCGGCACGGTGATGCACTCCAGAAATCACGGGTTTTGTAATATTCCAAAAAATAGCAAAACCAGAAAGGCCACTGAAAAACCAAAAAAAAAGGGTGACCCTTGCAAAACAAGGCCAAGGGCACAGAGCTCAAAAAAAGCCCCAGGGTGCAGGACTCCTTCCAAAAAAAATACTCTAAATGGTGCAGGACTCCCAAGAAATTACTCCAAAGGGTGCAGGACTCCCCAAAAAATTACTCCAAACTGTGTAGGGCTCCCCAAGGAATACTCCAAAGGGTGCAGGACTCCCCCAGAAATATTCCAAATGGTGCAGGACTCCCAAAAAACCCAAATGGTGATGCACTCCTCCGGGGCGGTGCACGTGTCACGGTGATACTCTCCTCCGGGGCATGGTGGGGCAGCGCGGCAATGCTCTCCTCTGGTGGGGCGGCACGGCGATGCAGTCCTCTGGGTGGGGGGGCCGGCACGGTGATCCTCTCTACGGGATGGGGGGGCCGGCGCGGTGATCCTCTCCATGGGATGGGGCGGGCTGGCACAGTGATGCACTCCAGAAATAACGGGTTTTGTAATATTCCAAAAAAAAGCAAATCCAGAAAGGGCACCCAAAAACGAAAACGGTGACCCTTGCAAAACAAGACCAAGGGTACAGAGCTCAAAAAAAGCCCCAGGGTGCAGGACTCCTTGCAAAAAATACACCAAAGGGTGCAGGGCTCCCTCCAAAAATTACTCCAAAGCGTGTAGGGCTCCCCAAGAAAAACTTCAAATATGGGAAGGATCTACTGAAATACTCCAAACGGTGCAGTCCTCCCTCCAAAATTTACTCCAAATGGTGCAGGACTCCCAAAAAATATTCCATACGGTGCAGGACTTCAAAAAAAAATATTACATACGGTGCAGGACTCCCCAAAAAATATTCCATATGGTGCAGGACTCCCCCCAAAAATTGCTCCAAACCGTGCAGGACTCCCAAAAAATTACTCTAAACGGTGCAGGACTCCCCAAGAGATACTCCAAATGATGCCAGACTCCCAAAAACCCCAAATGGTGATGCTCCCCTCCGGGGAGGGGCGGCAAGGTGATACTCACCTCTGGCGGGGCGGCTCTGTGATGCTCTCCTCTGGGTGGGGGGGCCGGCGCGGCGATGCTCTCCATGACATGGGGGGTCATCGTGGCGGTGCACTCCAGAAATAACGGGCTTTGTAATATTCCAAAAACCAGCAAAACCAGAAAGGGCACCCAAAAACCAAAACGGTGACCCTTGCAAAAAGAGGCCAAGGGTACAGAGCTCAAAAAAAGCCCCACGGTGCAGGACGCCTTCCAAAAAATTCTCCAAAAGTTGCAGGACTTCCTCCAAAAATACTCCAAACGTGGTAGGGCTCCCTCCAAAAATTGCTCCAAACCGTGCAGGACTCCCCAAAAAATTACTCCAAACCATGGAGGACTCCCAAAAAAATGAGTCCAAACTGTATAGGGCTCCCCAAGAAATACTCTGAAGGGTGGAGGACTCCCCCAGAAATATTCCAAATGGTGCAGGACTCCCAAAAAACCCCAAATGGTGATGCTCTCCTCCGGGGCCTGCAGGTGGCATGGTGATACTCTCCTCCGGGGCATGGCACGGTGGCGCGGCGATGCTCTCCACGGGATGGGGGTGCCGGCGCGGTGATGCACTCCAGAAATCACAGGTTTTGTAATATTCCAAAGACCAGCAAAACCAGAAAGGGCACCCAAAAAACAACACAGTGACCCTTGCAAAACAAGACTAAGGGTACAGAGCTCAAAAAAAGCCCCAGGGTGCAGGACTCCTTCCAAAAAATACACCAAAGGGTGCAGGGCTCCCTCTAAAAATTACTCCAAACTATTGAGGACTCCCCAAGAAAAACTCCAACCGGGGGAGGGCTCCCCCAAAATACTCCAAATAGTGCAGGGCTCCCTCCAAAAATTACTCCAAATGGTGCAGGGCTCCCTCCAAAAATTACTCCAAATGGAGCAGGGCTCCCAAAAAAATATTCCATATGGTGCAGGGCTCCCAAAAAAATATTGCATATGGTGCAGGACTCCCAAAAAATTACTCCAAACCATGTAGGACTCCCCAAGAGGTACTCCAAATGATGCAAGACTCCCACAAAACCCAAATGGTGATGCTCCCCTCCGGGGAGGGTCGGCGCGGTGATACTCACCTCTGGCGGGGCAGCTCTGCGATGCTCTCCTCTGGGTGGGGGGTCCGGCGCGGCGATGCTCTCCACGAGATGGGGGGACATCGTGGCGATGCACTCCAGAAATAATGGGCTTTGTAATATTCCGAAAACCAGCAAAACCAGAAAGGGCATACAAAACCCCCCCAAAAAACGGTGACCCTTGCAAAACAAGACCAAGGGTACAGAGCTCAAAAAAAGCCCCAGGGTGCAGAACGCCTTCCAAAAAATATACCAAAGGGTGCAGGGCTCCCTCCAAAAATTACTCCACAGCGTGTAGGACTCCCCAAGAAAAACTCCAAATGGGGAAGGCTCCCCCAAAATACTCCAAATGGTGCAGGCCTCCCTCCAAAAATTACTCCAAATGGAGCAGGGCTCCCTCCAAAAATTACTCCAAATTGAGCAGGCCTCCCAAAAAAATATTCCAAATGGAGCAGGACTCCCCAAAAAATATTCCATGTGGTGTAGGACTCCCAAAAAATTACTCCAGACCGTGTAGGACTCCCCAAGAGGTACTCCGAATGATGCAAGACTCCCACAAAACCCAAATGGTGATGCTCCCCTGCGGGGCGGGGCGGGGCGGGGCGGTGATACTCACCTCTGGCGGGGCGGCTCTCCGATGCTCTCCTCTGGGTGGGGGGGCGGTGCGGTGATCCTTTCTACCAGGTGGGGTCCGGCGCGGCAATGCTCTCCACGAGATAGGGGGTCGTCATGGCGATGCACTCCAGAAATAACGGGCTTTGTAATATTCCAAAAAACAGCAAAACCAGAAAGCGCACCCAAAAACCAAAACAGTGACCCTTGCAAAACAAGACCAAGGGTACAGAGCTCAAAAAAAGCCCCCGAGTGCAGGACTCCTTCCAAAAAATACTCCAAAGGGTGCTGGGCTCCCTCCAAAAATTACTCCAAACCGTTGAGGACTCCCCAAGAAAAACTCCAAACGAGGGAAGGCTCCCTCCAAAATGCTCCAAACGATGCAGGGCTCCCTCCAGAAATTACTCCAAATGGTGCAGGGCTCCAAAAAAAATATTCCATATGGTGCAGAACTCCCAGAAAAATATTCCATATGGTGCAGAACTCCCAAAAAGATACTCCATATGGTGCAGGACTCCCAAAAAAATATTCCATATGGTGCAGGACTCCCAAAAAATTACTCCAAATCGTGCAGGACTCCCAAAAAATTACTCTAAATGGTGCAGGACTCCCTAAAAAATTAGTCCAAACCGTGTAGGGCTCCCCAAGAAATACTCCAAAGGGTGCAGGACTCCCCCAAAAATATTCCAAATGGTGCAGACTCCCAAAAAAACCCAAATGATGATGCTCTCCTCCGGGGGGTGCAGGTGGCATGGTGATACCCTCTTCGGGGGCATGGCGGGGCTGCACGGCGATGCTCTCCTCTGGGTGGGTGGGATGGCGCGGCGATGCACTCCAGAAATAACGGGCTTTGTAATATCCCAAAAACCAGCCAAACCAGAAAGGGCACCCAAAAACCAAAACGGTGACTCTTGCAAAACAAGACCAAGGGTACAGAGCTCAAAAAAAGCCCCAGGGTGCAGAACTCCTTCCAAAAAATACACCAAAGGGTGCTGGGCTCCCTCCAAAAATTCCTCCAAATGGAGCAAGACTCCCTCCAAAAATTACTCCAAATGGAGCAGGACTCCCAAAAAATTACTCCAAATTGAGCAGGGCTCCCAAAAAAATATTCCAAATGGAGCAGGACTCCCCAAAAAATATTGCATATGGTGTAGGACTCCCAGAAAATTACTCCAAACCGTGTAGGACTCCCCAAGAGGTACTCCGAATGATGCAAGACTCCCACAAAACCCAAATGGTGATGCTCCCCTCCGGGGAGGGGCTGCGCGGTGATACTCACCTCTGGCGGGGCGGCTCTCCGATGCTCTCCTCTGGGTGGGGGGGCGGTGCGGTGATCCTCTCTACCAGGTGGGGTCCGGCGCAGCGATGCTCTCCACGAGATGGGGGGTCGTCACGGCGATGCACTCCAGAAATAACGGGCTTTGTAATATTCCAAAAACCAGCAAAACCAGAAAGCGCACCCAAAAAACAAAACGGTGACCCTTGCAAAACAAGGCCAAGGGTACAGAGCTCAAAAAAAGTGCCAGGGTGCAGGACTCCTTCCAAAAAATACTCCAAAGGGTGATGGACTCCCCCAATAATACTCCAAAGCGTGCAGGACTCCCCAAGAATAACTCCAAACGGTGCAGGGCTCCCTCCACAAATTACTCCAAATGGTGCAGGACTCCCCAAAAATTACTCCAAACCGTGCAGCACTCACCAAGAAATAATCCAAATGGTGCAGGACTCCCAAAAAACCCAAATGGTGATGATCTCCTTTGGGGGGTGCAGGCGGAATGGTGATGCTCTCCTCCGGGACATGGCAGGGCGGCATGGCGATGCTCTCTTCTGGTGGGGCGGCGCAGCGATGCTCTCCTCTGGGTGGGGGGCCGGCGCGGTGATCCTCTCCACGGGATGGGGCGAGCTGGCGCGGTGATGCACTCCAGAAATCACAGGTTTTGCAATATTCAAAAAAAAAGCAAAACCAGAAAGGACACCCAAAAAACAAAACAGTGACCCTTGCAAAACAAGACCAAGGGTACAGAGCTCAAAAAAAGCCCCAGGGTTCAGGACTCCTTCCAAAAAATACACCAAAGGGTGCAGGGCTCCCTCCAAAAATTACTCCAAACCGTGTAGGACTCCCCAAGAAAAACTTCAAAACAGGGGAAGGATCCCCCGAAATACTCCAAACGGTGGAGGCCTCCCTCCAAAAATTACTCCAAATGGTGCAGGACTCCCCAAAAAATATTCCATATGGTGCAGGACTCCCAAAAAATATCCCATATGGTGCAGGACTCCCAAAAAATTACTCCAAACTGTGCAGGACTCCCAAAAAAATTACTCCAAACCGTGCAGGACTCCCCAAGAGATACTCCAAATGATGCCAGACTCCCAAAAAACCCAAATGGTGATGCTCCGCTCCGGGGAGGGGCTGCGCGGTGATACTCACCTCTGGCGGGGCGGCTCTGTGATGCTCTCCTCTGCGTGGGGGGCCGGCGCGGCGATGCTCTCCAGAAATAACGGGCTTTGTAATATTCCAAAAAATAGCAAAACCAGAAAGAGAACCCAAAAACCAAAAAGGTGACCCTTGCAAAAAGAGGCCAAGGGTAAAGAGCTCAAAAAAAGCCCCAGGGTGCAGGACACGTTCCAAAAAATTCTCCAAAAGTTGCAGGACTTCCTCCAAAAATACTCCAAACGTGGTAGGGCTCCCTCCAAAAATTGCTCCAAACCGTGCAGGACTCCCCAAAAATTTACTCCAAATGGTGCAGGGCTCCCTCCAAAATTACTCCAAACCGTGCAGGACTCCCAAAAAAATTAGTCCAAACCGTGTAGGGCTCCCCAAGAAATAGACCAAAGGGTGCAGGACTCCCCCAAAAATATTCCAAATGGTGCAGGACTCCCAAAAAACCCCAAATGGTGATGCTCTCCTCCAGGGGGTGCAGGTGGCATGGTGATACTCTCCTCGGGGGCATGGTGGGGCGGCGCGGCGATGCTCTCCTCTGGGTGGGGGGGCCGGCGTGGTGATCCTCTCCACGGGATGGGGGGGGCGGCGCAGTGATGCACTCCAGAAATCACAGGTTTTGTAATATTCCATAACCAGCAAAACCAGAAAGGGCACCCAAAAACCAAAATGGTCACCCTTGCAAAACAAGGCCAAAGGTACAGAGCTCAAAAAAAGCCCCAGGGTGCAGGACGCCTTCCAAAAAATACACCAAAGGGTGCAGGGCTCCCTCCAAAAATTACTCCAAATGGAGCAGGGCTCCCAAAAAAATATTCCATAGGGTGCAGGGCTCCCCCAAAATACTCCAAATAGTGCAGGGCTCCCTCCAGAAATTACTCCAAATGGTGCAGGGCTCCCTCCAAAAATTACTCCAAATGGAGCAGGGCTCCCAAAAAAATATTCCAAATGGTGCAGGACTCCCAAAAACCCCAAATGGTGATGCTCTCCTCCAGGGGGTGCAGGTGGCACGGTGATACTCTCCTCGGGGGCATGGCGGGGCGGCGCGGCGATGCTCTCCTCTGGGTGGGGGGGCCAGCGCGGTGATGCACTCCAGAAATCACAGGTTTTGTAATATTCCAAAAACCAGCAAAACCAGAAAGGGCACCCAAAAAACAAAACGGTGACCCTTGCAAAACAAGACTAAGGGTACAGAGCTCAAAAACAGCCCCAGGGTGCAGGACTCCTTCCAAAAAATACACCAAACGGTGCTGGGCTCCCTCGAAAAACTAGTCCAAATGGAGCAAGACTCCCTCCAAAAATTACTCCAAATGGAGCAGGACTCCCAAACAAATATTCCAAATGGAGCAGGACTCCCAAAAAAATATTGCATATGGTGCAGGACTCCCAAATATATTGCATATGGTGTAGGACTCCCAGAAAATTACTCCAAACCGTGTAGGACTCCCCAGGAGATACTCCAAATGGTGCAAGACTCCCACAAAACCCAAATGGTGATGCTCCCCTCCGGGGCGGGGCGGCGCGGTGATACTCACCTCTGGCGGGGCGGCTCTCCGATGCTCTCCTCTGGGTGGGGGGGCGGGTGCAGTGATCCTCTCTACCAGGTGGGGTCCGGCGCGGTGATGCTCTCCACGAGATGGGGGCTCATCGTGGCGATGTACTCCAGAAATAACGGGTTTTTTAATATTCCAAAAACCAGCAAATCCAGAAAGGGCACCCAAAAGCATAACGGTGACCCTTGCAAAACAAGGCCAAGGGTACAGAGCTCAAAAAAAGCCCCAGGGTGCGGGACTCCTTCCAAAACATACTCCAAACTCTGCAGGACTCCTTCAAAAAATACTCCAAAACGTGCAGGACTCCCCAGGAAAAACTCCAAACGGTGCAGGGCTCCCCCGAAGTACTCCAAACAGTGCAGGGCTCCGTCCAAAAATTACTCCAAACCGTGCAGGACTCCCCTAAAATTACTCCAAACTGTGCAGGGCTCCCCAAGAAATACTCCACATGGTGCAGGACTCCCCAAAAACCCAAATGGTGATGATGTCCTCTGGGGGGTGCAGGCGGAATGGTGATGCTCTCCTCCGGGGCGGGGCGGCGATGGTCTCCTCTGGCGGGGGGGGGTTGGCGATGCTCTCCACCGGGTGGGGGTCCGGCACGGTGATGCACTCCAGAAATCACGGGTTTTGTAATATTCCAAAAAATAGCAAAACCAGAAAGGCCACTGAAAAACCAAAAAAAAAGGGTGACCCTTGCAAAACAAGGCCAAGGGCACAGAGCTCAAAAAAAGCCCCAGGGTGCAGGACTCCTTCCAAAAAAAATACTCTAAATGGTGCAGGACTCCCAAGAAATTACTCCAAAGGGTGCAGGACTCCCCAAAAAATTACTCCAAACTGTGTAGGGCTCCCCAAGGAATACTCCAAAGGGTGCAGGACTCCCCCAGAAATATTCCAAATGGTGCAGGACTCCCAAAAAACCCAAATGGTGATGCACTCCTCCGGGGCGGTGCACGTGTCACGGTGATACTCTCCTCCGGGGCATGGTGGGGCAGCGCGGCAATGCTCTCCTCTGGTGGGGCGGCACGGCGATGCAGTCCTCTGGGTGGGGGGGCCGGCACGGTGATCCTCTCTACGGGATGGGGGGGCCGGCGCGGTGATCCTCTCCATGGGATGGGGCGGGCTGGCACAGTGATGCACTCCAGAAATAACGGGTTTTGTAATATTCCAAAAAAAAGCAAATCCAGAAAGGGCACCCAAAAACGAAAACGGTGACCCTTGCAAAACAAGACCAAGGGTACAGAGCTCAAAAAAAGCCCCAGGGTGCAGGACTCCTTGCAAAAAATACACCAAAGGGTGCAGGGCTCCCTCCAAAAATTACTCCAAAGCGTGTAGGGCTCCCCAAGAAAAACTTCAAATATGGGAAGGATCTACTGAAATACTCCAAACGGTGCAGTCCTCCCTCCAAAATTTACTCCAAATGGTGCAGGACTCCCAAAAAATATTCCATACGGTGCAGGACTTCAAAAAAAAATATTACATACGGTGCAGGACTCCCCAAAAAATATTCCATATGGTGCAGGACTCCCCCCAAAAATTGCTCCAAACCGTGCAGGACTCCCAAAAAATTACTCTAAACGGTGCAGGACTCCCCAAGAGATACTCCAAATGATGCCAGACTCCCAAAAACCCCAAATGGTGATGCTCCCCTCCGGGGAGGGGCGGCAAGGTGATACTCACCTCTGGCGGGGCGGCTCTGTGATGCTCTCCTCTGGGTGGGGGGGCCGGCGCGGCGATGCTCTCCATGACATGGGGGGTCATCGTGGCGGTGCACTCCAGAAATAACGGGCTTTGTAATATTCCAAAAACCAGCAAAACCAGAAAGGGCACCCAAAAACCAAAACGGTGACCCTTGCAAAAAGAGGCCAAGGGTACAGAGCTCAAAAAAAGCCCCACGGTGCAGGACGCCTTCCAAAAAATTCTCCAAAAGTTGCAGGACTTCCTCCAAAAATACTCCAAACGTGGTAGGGCTCCCTCCAAAAATTGCTCCAAACCGTGCAGGACTCCCCAAAAAATTACTCCAAACCATGGAGGACTCCCAAAAAAATGAGTCCAAACTGTATAGGGCTCCCCAAGAAATACTCTGAAGGGTGGAGGACTCCCCCAGAAATATTCCAAATGGTGCAGGACTCCCAAAAAACCCCAAATGGTGATGCTCTCCTCCGGGGCCTGCAGGTGGCATGGTGATACTCTCCTCCGGGGCATGGCACGGTGGCGCGGCGATGCTCTCCACGGGATGGGGGTGCCGGCGCGGTGATGCACTCCAGAAATCACAGGTTTTGTAATATTCCAAAGACCAGCAAAACCAGAAAGGGCACCCAAAAAACAACACAGTGACCCTTGCAAAACAAGACTAAGGGTACAGAGCTCAAAAAAAGCCCCAGGGTGCAGGACTCCTTCCAAAAAATACACCAAAGGGTGCAGGGCTCCCTCTAAAAATTACTCCAAACTATTGAGGACTCCCCAAGAAAAACTCCAACCGGGGGAGGGCTCCCCCAAAATACTCCAAATAGTGCAGGGCTCCCTCCAAAAATTACTCCAAATGGTGCAGGGCTCCCTCCAAAAATTACTCCAAATGGAGCAGGGCTCCCAAAAAAATATTCCATATGGTGCAGGGCTCCCAAAAAAATATTGCATATGGTGCAGGACTCCCAAAAAATTACTCCAAACCATGTAGGACTCCCCAAGAGGTACTCCAAATGATGCAAGACTCCCACAAAACCCAAATGGTGATGCTCCCCTCCGGGGAGGGTCGGCGCGGTGATACTCACCTCTGGCGGGGCAGCTCTGCGATGCTCTCCTCTGGGTGGGGGGTCCGGCGCGGCGATGCTCTCCACGAGATGGGGGGACATCGTGGCGATGCACTCCAGAAATAATGGGCTTTGTAATATTCCGAAAACCAGCAAAACCAGAAAGGGCATACAAAACCCCCCCAAAAAACGGTGACCCTTGCAAAACAAGACCAAGGGTACAGAGCTCAAAAAAAGCCCCAGGGTGCAGAACGCCTTCCAAAAAATATACCAAAGGGTGCAGGGCTCCCTCCAAAAATTACTCCACAGCGTGTAGGACTCCCCAAGAAAAACTCCAAATGGGGGAAGGCTCCCCCAAAATACTCCAAATGGTGCAGGCCTCCCTCCAAAAATTACTCCAAATGGAGCAGGGCTCCCTCCAAAAATTACTCCAAATTGAGCAGGCCTCCCAAAAAAATATTCCAAATGGAGCAGGACTCCCCAAAAAATATTCCATGTGGTGTAGGACTCCCAAAAAATTACTCCAGACCGTGTAGGACTCCCCAAGAGGTACTCCGAATGATGCAAGACTCCCACAAAACCCAAATGGTGATGCTCCCCTGCGGGGCGGGGCGGGGCGGGGCGGTGATACTCACCTCTGGCGGGGCGGCTCTCCGATGCTCTCCTCTGGGTGGGGGGGCGGTGCGGTGATCCTTTCTACCAGGTGGGGTCCGGCGCGGCAATGCTCTCCACGAGATAGGGGGTCGTCATGGCGATGCACTCCAGAAATAACGGGCTTTGTAATATTCCAAAAAACAGCAAAACCAGAAAGCGCACCCAAAAACCAAAACAGTGACCCTTGCAAAACAAGACCAAGGGTACAGAGCTCAAAAAAAGCCCCCGAGTGCAGGACTCCTTCCAAAAAATACTCCAAAGGGTGCTGGGCTCCCTCCAAAAATTACTCCAAACCGTTGAGGACTCCCCAAGAAAAACTCCAAACGAGGGAAGGCTCCCTCCAAAATGCTCCAAACGATGCAGGGCTCCCTCCAGAAATTACTCCAAATGGTGCAGGGCTCCAAAAAAAATATTCCATATGGTGCAGAACTCCCAGAAAAATATTCCATATGGTGCAGAACTCCCAAAAAGATACTCCATATGGTGCAGGACTCCCAAAAAAATATTCCATATGGTGCAGGACTCCCAAAAAATTACTCCAAATCGTGCAGGACTCCCAAAAAATTACTCTAAATGGTGCAGGACTCCCTAAAAAATTAGTCCAAACCGTGTAGGGCTCCCCAAGAAATACTCCAAAGGGTGCAGGACTCCCCCAAAAATATTCCAAATGGTGCAGACTCCCAAAAAAACCCAAATGATGATGCTCTCCTCCGGGGGGTGCAGGTGGCATGGTGATACCCTCTTCGGGGGCATGGCGGGGCTGCACGGCGATGCTCTCCTCTGGGTGGGTGGGATGGCGCGGCGATGCACTCCAGAAATAACGGGCTTTGTAATATCCCAAAAACCAGCCAAACCAGAAAGGGCACCCAAAAACCAAAACGGTGACTCTTGCAAAACAAGACCAAGGGTACAGAGCTCAAAAAAAGCCCCAGGGTGCAGAACTCCTTCCAAAAAATACACCAAAGGGTGCTGGGCTCCCTCCAAAAATTCCTCCAAATGGAGCAAGACTCCCTCCAAAAATTACTCCAAATGGAGCAGGACTCCCAAAAAATTACTCCAAATTGAGCAGGGCTCCCAAAAAAATATTCCAAATGGAGCAGGACTCCCCAAAAAATATTGCATATGGTGTAGGACTCCCAGAAAATTACTCCAAACCGTGTAGGACTCCCCAAGAGGTACTCCGAATGATGCAAGACTCCCACAAAACCCAAATGGTGATGCTCCCCTCCGGGGAGGGGCTGCGCGGTGATACTCACCTCTGGCGGGGCGGCTCTCCGATGCTCTCCTCTGGGTGGGGGGGCGGTGCGGTGATCCTCTCTACCAGGTGGGGTCCGGCGCAGCGATGCTCTCCACGAGATGGGGGGTCGTCACGGCGATGCACTCCAGAAATAACGGGCTTTGTAATATTCCAAAAACCAGCAAAACCAGAAAGCGCACCCAAAAAACAAAACGGTGACCCTTGCAAAACAAGGCCAAGGGTACAGAGCTCAAAAAAAGTGCCAGGGTGCAGGACTCCTTCCAAAAAATACTCCAAAGGGTGATGGACTCCCCCAATAATACTCCAAAGCGTGCAGGACTCCCCAAGAATAACTCCAAACGGTGCAGGGCTCCCTCCACAAATTACTCCAAATGGTGCAGGACTCCCCAAAAATTACTCCAAACCGTGCTTCACCAAGAAATAATCCAAATGGTGCAGGACTCCCAAAAAACCCAAATGGTGATGATCTCCTTTGGGGGAGGGGTGCAGGCGGAATGGTGATGCTCTCCTCCGGGACATGGCAGGGCGGCATGGCGATGCTCTCTTCTGGTGGGGCGGCGCAGCGATGCTCTCCTCTGGGTGGGGGGCCGGCGCGGTGATCCTCTCCACGGGATGGGGCGAGCTGGCGCGGTGATGCACTCCAGAAATCACAGGTTTTGCAATATTCAAAAAAAAAGCAAAACCAGAAAGGACACCCAAAAAACAAAACAGTGACCCTTGCAAAACAAGACCAAGGGTACAGAGCTCAAAAAAAGCCCCAGGGTTCAGGACTCCTTCCAAAAAATACACCAAAGGGTGCAGGGCTCCCTCCAAAAATTACTCCAAACCGTGTAGGACTCCCCAAGAAAAACTTCAAAACAGGGGAAGGATCCCCCGAAATACTCCAAACGGTGGAGGCCTCCCTCCAAAAATTACTCCAAATGGTGCAGGACTCCCCAAAAAATATTCCATATGGTGCAGGACTCCCAAAAAATATCCCATATGGTGCAGGACTCCCAAAAAATTACTCCAAACTGTGCAGGACTCCCAAAAAAATTACTCCAAACCGTGCAGGACTCCCCAAGAGATACTCCAAATGATGCCAGACTCCCAAAAAACCCAAATGGTGATGCTCCGCTCCGGGGAGGGGCTGCGCGGTGATACTCACCTCTGGCGGGGCGGCTCTCCGATTCTCTCTCTCCTCTGGGTGGGGGGGCCGGTGCGGTGATCCTCTCTACCAGGTGGGGTCCGGCGCGGTGATGCTCTCCACGAGATAGGGGGTTGTCATGGCAATGCACTCCAGAAATAATGGGCTTTGTAATATTCCAAAAGCCAGCAAAACCAGAAAGCGCACCCAAAAAACAAAACGGTGACCCTTGCAAAACAAGGCCAAGGGTACAGAGCTCAAAAAAAGCACCAGGGTGCAGGACTCCTTCCAAAAAATACTCCAAACTGTGCAGGACTCCCCCAATAATACTCCAATGTGTGTAGGACTCCCTCCAAAAATTACTCCAAACGGTGCAGGGCTCCCCAAGAAAAACTTCAAAACAGGGGAAGGATCCCCCGAAATACTCCAAACGGTGCAGGGCTCCCTCCAAAAATTACTCCAAATGGTGCAGGACTCCCTAAAAATTACTCCATAGCGTGCAGGACTCCCCAAGAAAAACTGCAAACGGTGCAGGGCTCCCTCCACAAATTACTCCAAATGGTGCAGGACTCCCCAAAAATTACTCCAAACCGTGCAGCACTCACCAAGAAATAATCCAAATGGTGCAGGACTCCCAAAAAACCCAAATGGTGATGATCTCCTTTGGGGGGTGCAGGCGGCATGGCGATGCTCTCCTCTGGTGGGGCGGCGCGGCGATGCTCTCCTCTGGGTGGGGGGCCGGCGCGGTGATCCTCTCCATGGGACGGGGTGAGCTGGCGCGGTGATGCACTCCAGAAATCACAGGTTTTGTAATATTCCAAAAAAAAGCAAAACCAGAAAGGGCACCCAAAAAAACAAAACAGTGACCCTTGCAAAACAAGACCAAGGGTACAGAGCTCAAAAAAAGCCCCAGGGTTCAGGTGTCCTTCCAAAAAATACACCAAAGGGTGCAGGGCTCCCTCCAAAAATTACTCCAAACCGTGTAGGACTCCCCAAGAAAAACTTCAAAACAGGGGAAGGATCCCCCGAAATACTCCAAACGGTGCAGGCCTCCCTCCAAAAATTACTCCAAATGGTGCAGGACTCCCCAAAAAATATTCCATATGGTGCAGGACTCCCAAAAAATATTCCATATGGTGCAGGACTCCCAAAAACTATTCCATATAGTGCAGGACTCCCAAAAAATATTCCATATGGTGCAGGACTCCCAAAAAATTACTCCAAACCGTGCAGGACTCCCAAAAAAATTACTCCAAACCGTGCAGGACTCCCCAAGAGATACTCCAAATGATGCCAGACTCCCAAAAAACCCAAATGGTGATGCTCCCCTCCGGGGAGGGGCTGCGCGGTGATACTCACCTCTGGCAGGGCGGCTCTCCGATGCTCTCCTCCACGTCGGGGGGCCGGCACGGCGATGCTCTCCACGAGATGGGGGGTCGTCGTGGCGATGCACTCCAGAAATAACAGGCTTTGTAATATTCCAAAAAAATTAGTCCAAACTGTGTAGAGCTCCCCAAGAAATACTCCAAAGGGTGCAGGACTCAACAATAAATATTCCAAATGGTGCAGGACTCCCAAAAAACCCCAAATGGCGATGATCTCCTCCGGGGGGTGCAGGTGGCATGATGATACTCTCCTCGGGGGCATGGTGGGGCGGCGCATCGACGCTCTCCTCTGGGTGGGTGGGCCGGTGAGGTGATCCTCTCCACGGGATGGGGGTGCCGGCGCAGGGTGCAGGACTCCTTCCAAAAAATACTCCAAACTGTGCAGGACTCCCCCAAAAATACTCCAAACTGTGCAGGACTCCCTCCAAAAATTACTCAAAAGCGTGCTGGGCTCCCCAAGAAAAACTCCAAACGGTGCAGGGCTCCCCCGAAGTACTCCAAACGGTGCAGTTCTCTGCCCAAAAATTACTCCAAATGGTGCAGGACTCCCCCAAAATTACTCCAAACCATGCAGGGCTCCCCAACAAATACTCCAAAGGGTGCAGGACTCCCAAAAAACCCTACTGGTGATGCTCTCCTCTGTGGGGTGCAGGCGGAATGGTGATGCTCTCCTCCAGGGCTGGGCAGCGCGGCGATGCTCTCCACGGGATGGGGGGGCCAGCGCGGTGATGCACTCCAGAAATAACAGGTTTTGTTATATTCAAAAAAATAGCAAAACCAGAAAGAGAACCCAAAAACCAAAAAGGTGACCCTTGCAAAAAGAGGCCAAGGGTAAAGAGCTCAAAAAAAGCCCCAGGGTGCAGGACACGTTCCAAAAAATTCTCCAAAAGTTGCAGGACTTCCTCCAAAAATACTCCAAACGTGGTAGGGCTCCCTCCAAAAATTGCTCCAAACCGTGCAGGACTCCCCAAAAATTTACTCCAAATGGTGCAGGGCTCCCTCCAAAATTACTTCAAACCGTGCAGGACTCCCAAAAAAATTAGTCCAAACCGTGTAGGGCTCCCCAAGAAATAGACCAAAGGGTGCAGGACTCCCCCAAAAATATTCCAAATGGTGCAGGACTCCCAAAAAACCCCAAATGGTGATGCTCTCCTCCAGGGGGTGCAGGTGGCATGGTGATACTCTCCTCGGGGGCATGGCGGGGCGGCGCGGCGATGCTCTCCTCTGGGTGGGGGGGCCGGCGTGGTGATCCTCTCCACGGGATGGGGGGGGCGGCGCAGTGATGCACTCCAGAAATCACAGGTTTTGTAATATTCCATAACCAGCAAAACCAGAAAGGGCACCCAAAAACCAAAATGGTCACCCTTGCAAAACAAGGCCAAAGGTACAGAGCTCAAAAAAAGCCCCAGGGTGCAGGACGCCTTCCAAAAAATACACCAAAGGGTGCAGGGCTCCCTCCAAAAATTACTCCAAATGGAGCAGGGCTCCCAAAAAAATATTCCATAGGGTGCAGGGCTCCCCCAAAATACTCCAAATAGTGCAGGGCTCCCTCCAGAAATTACTCCAAATGGTGCAGGGCTCCCTCCAAAAATTACTCCAAATGGAGCAGGGCTCCCAAAAAAATATTCCAAATGGTGCAGGACTCCCAAAAACCCCAAATGGTGATGCTCTCCTCCAGGGGGTGCAGGTGGCACGGTGATACTCTCCTCGGGGGCATGGCGGGGCGGCGCGGCGATGCTCTCCTCTGGGTGGGGGGGCCAGCGCGGTGATGCACTCCAGAAATCACAGGTTTTGTAATATTCCAAAAACCAGCAAAACCAGAAAGGGCACCCAAAAAACAAAACGGTGACCCTTGCAAAACAAGACTAAGGGTACAGAGCTCAAAAACAGCCCCAGGGTGCAGGACTCCTTCCAAAAAATACACCAAACGGTGCTGGGCTCCCTCGAAAAACTAGTCCAAATGGAGCAAGACTCCCTCCAAAAATTACTCCAAATGGAGCAGGACTCCCAAACAAATATTCCAAATGGAGCAGGACTCCCAAAAAAATATTGCATATGGTGCAGGACTCCCAAATATATTGCATATGGTGTAGGACTCCCAGAAAATTACTCCAAACCGTGTAGGACTCCCCAGGAGATACTCCAAATGGTGCAAGACTCCCACAAAACCCAAATGGTGATGCTCCCCTCCGGGGCGGGGCGGCGCGGTGATACTCACCTCTGGCGGGGCGGCTCTCCGATGCTCTCCTCTGGGTGGGGGGGCGGGTGCAGTGATCCTCTCTACCAGGTGGGGTCCGGCGCGGTGATGCTCTCCACGAGATGGGGGCTCATCGTGGCGATGTACTCCAGAAATAACGGGTTTTTTAATATTCCAAAAACCAGCAAATCCAGAAAGGGCACCCAAAAGCATAACGGTGACCCTTGCAAAACAAGGCCAAGGGTACAGAGCTCAAAAAAAGCCCCAGGGTGCGGGACTCCTTCCAAAACATACTCCAAACTCTGCAGGACTCCTTCAAAAAATACTCCAAAACGTGCAGGACTCCCCAGGAAAAACTCCAAACGGTGCAGGGCTCCCCCGAAGTACTCCAAACAGTGCAGGGCTCCGTCCAAAAATTACTCCAAACCGTGCAGGACTCCCCTAAAATTACTCCAAACTGTGCAGGGCTCCCCAAGAAATACTCCACATGGTGCAGGACTCCCCAAAAACCCAAATGGTGATGATGTCCTCTGGGGGGTGCAGGCGGAATGGTGATGCTCTCCTCCGGGGCGGGGCGGCGATGGTCTCCTCTGGCGGGGGGGGGTTGGCGATGCTCTCCACCGGGTGGGGGTCCGGCACGGTGATGCACTCCAGAAATCACGGGTTTTGTAATATTCCAAAAAATAGCAAAACCAGAAAGGCCACTGAAAAACCAAAAAAAAAGGGTGACCCTTGCAAAACAAGGCCAAGGGCACAGAGCTCAAAAAAAGCCCCAGGGTGCAGGACTCCTTCCAAAAAAAATACTCTAAATGGTGCAGGACTCCCAAGAAATTACTCCAAAGGGTGCAGGACTCCCCAAAAAATTACTCCAAACTGTGTAGGGCTCCCCAAGGAATACTCCAAAGGGTGCAGGACTCCCCCAGAAATATTCCAAATGGTGCAGGACTCCCAAAAAACCCAAATGGTGATGCACTCCTCCGGGGCGGTGCACGTGTCACGGTGATACTCTCCTCCGGGGCATGGTGGGGCAGCGCGGCAATGCTCTCCTCTGGTGGGGCGGCACGGCGATGCAGTCCTCTGGGTGGGGGGGCCGGCGCGGTGATCCTCTCCATGGGATGGGGCGGGCTGGCACAGTGATGCACTCCAGAAATAACGGGTTTTGTAATATTCCAAAAAAAAGCAAATCCAGAAAGGGCACCCAAAAACGAAAACGGTGACCCTTGCAAAACAAGACCAAGGGTACAGAGCTCAAAAAAAGCCCCAGGGTGCAGGACTCCTTGCAAAAAATACACCAAAGGGTGCAGGGCTCCCTCCAAAAATTACTCCAAAGCGTGTAGGGCTCCCCAAGAAAAACTTCAAATATGGGAAGGATCTACTGAAATACTCCAAACGGTGCAGTCCTCCCTCCAAAATTTACTCCAAATGGTGCAGGACTCCCAAAAAATATTCCATACGGTGCAGGACTTCAAAAAAAAATATTACATACGGTGCAGGACTCCCCAAAAAATATTCCATATGGTGCAGGACTCCCCCCAAAAATTGCTCCAAACCGTGCAGGACTCCCAAAAAATTACTCTAAACGGTGCAGGACTCCCCAAGAGATACTCCAAATGATGCCAGACTCCCAAAAACCCCAAATGGTGATGCTCCCCTCCGGGGAGGGGCGGCAAGGTGATACTCACCTCTGGCGGGGCGGCTCTGTGATGCTCTCCTCTGGGTGGGGGGGCCGGCGCGGCGATGCTCTCCATGACATGGGGGGTCATCGTGGCGGTGCACTCCAGAAATAACGGGCTTTGTAATATTCCAAAAACCAGCAAAACCAGAAAGGGCACCCAAAAACCAAAACGGTGACCCTTGCAAAAAGAGGCCAAGGGTACAGAGCTCAAAAAAAGCCCCACGGTGCAGGACGCCTTCCAAAAAATTCTCCAAAAGTTGCAGGACTTCCTCCAAAAATACTCCAAACGTGGTAGGGCTCCCTCCAAAAATTGCTCCAAACCGTGCAGGACTCCCCAAAAAATTACTCCAAACCATGGAGGACTCCCAAAAAAATGAGTCCAAACTGTATAGGGCTCCCCAAGAAATACTCTGAAGGGTGGAGGACTCCCCCAGAAATATTCCAAATGGTGCAGGACTCCCAAAAAACCCCAAATGGTGATGCTCTCCTCCGGGGCCTGCAGGTGGCATGGTGATACTCTCCTCCGGGGCATGGCACGGTGGCGCGGCGATGCTCTCCACGGGATGGGGGTGCCGGCGCGGTGATGCACTCCAGAAATCACAGGTTTTGTAATATTCCAAAGACCAGCAAAACCAGAAAGGGCACCCAAAAAACAACACAGTGACCCTTGCAAAACAAGACTAAGGGTACAGAGCTCAAAAAAAGCCCCAGGGTGCAGGACTCCTTCCAAAAAATACACCAAAGGGTGCAGGGCTCCCTCTAAAAATTACTCCAAACTATTGAGGACTCCCCAAGAAAAACTCCAACCGGGGGAGGGCTCCCCCAAAATACTCCAAATAGTGCAGGGCTCCCTCCAAAAATTACTCCAAATGGTGCAGGGCTCCCTCCAAAAATTACTCCAAATGGAGCAGGGCTCCCAAAAAAATATTCCATATGGTGCAGGGCTCCCAAAAAAATATTGCATATGGTGCAGGACTCCCAAAAAATTACTCCAAACCATGTAGGACTCCCCAAGAGGTACTCCAAATGATGCAAGACTCCCACAAAACCCAAATGGTGATGCTCCCCTCCGGGGAGGGTCGGCGCGGTGATACTCACCTCTGGCGGGGCAGCTCTGCGATGCTCTCCTCTGGGTGGGGGGTCCGGCGCGGCGATGCTCTCCACGAGATGGGGGGACATCGTGGCGATGCACTCCAGAAATAATGGGCTTTGTAATATTCCGAAAACCAGCAAAACCAGAAAGGGCATACAAAACCCCCCCAAAAAACGGTGACCCTTGCAAAACAAGACCAAGGGTACAGAGCTCAAAAAAAGCCCCAGGGTGCAGAACGCCTTCCAAAAAATATACCAAAGGGTGCAGGGCTCCCTCCAAAAATTACTCCACAGCGTGTAGGACTCCCCAAGAAAAACTCCAAATGGGGGAAGGCTCCCCCAAAATACTCCAAATGGTGCAGGCCTCCCTCCAAAAATTACTCCAAATGGAGCAGGGCTCCCTCCAAAAATTACTCCAAATTGAGCAGGCCTCCCAAAAAAATATTCCAAATGGAGCAGGACTCCCCAAAAAATATTCCATGTGGTGTAGGACTCCCAAAAAATTACTCCAGACCGTGTAGGACTCCCCAAGAGGTACTCCGAATGATGCAAGACTCCCACAAAACCCAAATGGTGATGCTCCCCTGCGGGGCGGGGCGGGGCGGGGCGGTGATACTCACCTCTGGCGGGGCGGCTCTCCGATGCTCTCCTCTGGGTGGGGGGGCGGTGCGGTGATCCTTTCTACCAGGTGGGGTCCGGCGCGGCAATGCTCTCCACGAGATAGGGGGTCGTCATGGCGATGCACTCCAGAAATAACGGGCTTTGTAATATTCCAAAAAACAGCAAAACCAGAAAGCGCACCCAAAAACCAAAACAGTGACCCTTGCAAAACAAGACCAAGGGTACAGAGTTCAAAAAAAGCCCCCGAGTGCAGGACTCCTTCCAAAAAATACTCCAAAGGGTGCTGGGCTCCCTCCAAAAATTACTCCAAACCGTTGAGGACTCCCCAAGAAAAACTCCAAACGAGGGAAGGCTCCCTCCAAAATGCTCCAAACGATGCAGGGCTCCCTCCAGAAATTACTCCAAATGGTGCAGGGCTCCAAAAAAAATATTCCATATGGTGCAGAACTCCCAGAAAAATATTCCATATGGTGCAGAACTCCCAAAAAGATACTCCATATGGTGCAGGACTCCCAAAAAAATATTCCATATGGTGCAGGACTCCCAAAAAATTACTCCAAATCGTGCAGGACTCCCAAAAAATTACTCTAAATGGTGCAGGACTCCCTAAAAAATTAGTCCAAACCGTGTAGGGCTCCCCAAGAAATACTCCAAAGGGTGCAGGACTCCCCCAAAAATATTCCAAATGGTGCAGACTCCCAAAAAAACCCAAATGATGATGCTCTCCTCCGGGGGGTGCAGGTGGCATGGTGATACCCTCTTCGGGGGCATGGCGGGGCTGCACGGCGATGCTCTCCTCTGGGTGGGTGGGATGGCGCGGCGATGCACTCCAGAAATAACGGGCTTTGTAATATCCCAAAAACCAGCCAAACCAGAAAGGGCACCCAAAAACCAAAACGGTGACTCTTGCAAAACAAGACCAAGGGTACAGAGCTCAAAAAAAGCCCCAGGGTGCAGAACTCCTTCCAAAAAATACACCAAAGGGTGCTGGGCTCCCTCCAAAAATTCCTCCAAATGGAGCAAGACTCCCTCCAAAAATTACTCCAAATGGAGCAGGACTCCCAAAAAATTACTCCAAATTGAGCAGGGCTCCCAAAAAAATATTCCAAATGGAGCAGGACTCCCCAAAAAATATTGCATATGGTGTAGGACTCCCAGAAAATTACTCCAAACCGTGTAGGACTCCCCAAGAGGTACTCCGAATGATGCAAGACTCCCACAAAACCCAAATGGTGATGCTCCCCTCCGGGGAGGGGCTGCGCGGTGATACTCACCTCTGGCGGGGCGGCTCTCCGATGCTCTCCTCTGGGTGGGGGGGCGGTGCGGTGATCCTCTCTACCAGGTGGGGTCCGGCGCAGCGATGCTCTCCACGAGATGGGGGGTCGTCACGGCGATGCACTCCAGAAATAACGGGCTTTGTAATATTCCAAAAACCAGCAAAACCAGAAAGCGCACCCAAAAAACAAAACGGTGACCCTTGCAAAACAAGGCCAAGGGTACAGAGCTCAAAAAAAGTGCCAGGGTGCAGGACTCCTTCCAAAAAATACTCCAAAGGGTGATGGACTCCCCCAATAATACTCCAAAGCGTGCAGGACTCCCCAAGAATAACTCCAAACGGTGCAGGGCTCCCTCCACAAATTACTCCAAATGGTGCAGGACTCCCCAAAAATTACTCCAAACCGTGCAGCACTCACCAAGAAATAATCCAAATGGTGCAGGACTCCCAAAAAACCCAAATGGTGATGATCTCCTTTGGGGGGTGCAGGCGGAATGGTGATGCTCTCCTCCGGGGCATGGCAGGGCGGCATGGCGATGCTCTCTTCTGGTGGGGCGGCGCAGCGATGCTCTCCTCTGGGTGGGGGGCCGGCGCGGTGATCCTCTCCACGGGATGGGGCGAGCTGGCGCGGTGATGCACTCCAGAAATCACAGGTTTTGCAATATTCAAAAAAAAAGCAAAACCAGAAAGGACACCCAAAAAACAAAACAGTGACCCTTGCAAAACAAGACCAAGGGTACAGAGCTCAAAAAAAGCCCCAGGGTTCAGGACTCCTTCCAAAAAATACACCAAAGGGTGCAGGGCTCCCTCCAAAAATTACTCCAAACCGTGTAGGACTCCCCAAGAAAAACTTCAAAACAGGGGAAGGATCCCCCGAAATACTCCAAACGGTGCAGGCCTCCCTCCAAAAATTACTCCAAATGGTGCAGGACTCCCCAAAAAATATTCCATATGGTGCAGGACTCCCAAAAAATATCCCATATGGTG
The DNA here is from genome assembly GCF_030936135.1 of Gavia stellata. Taxonomy (NCBI): domain Eukaryota; kingdom Metazoa; phylum Chordata; class Aves; order Gaviiformes; family Gaviidae; genus Gavia; species Gavia stellata. Next base: position 44,936,642 of record NC_082601.1, read on the forward strand.
CAGGACTCCCAAAAAATTACTCCAAACTGTGCAGGACTCCCAAAAAAATTACTCCAAACCGTGCAGGACTCCCCAAGAGATACTCCAAATGATGCCAGACTCCCAAAAAACCCAAATGGTGATGCTCCGCTCCGGGGAGGGGCTGCGCGGTGATACTCACCTCTGGCGGGGCGGCTCTCCGATTCTCTCTCTCCTCTGGGTGGGGGGGCCGGTGCGGTGATCCTCTCTACCAGGTGGGGTCCGGCGCGGTGATGCTCTCCACGAGATAGGGGGTTGTCATGGCAATGCACTCCAGAAATAATGGGCTTTGTAATATTCCAAAAGCCAGCAAAACCAGAAAGCGCACCCAAAAAACAAAACGGTGACCCTTGCAAAACAAGGCCAAGGGTACAGAGCTCAAAAAAAGCACCAGGGTGCAGGACTCCTTCCAAAAAATACTCCAAACTGTGCAGGACTCCCCCAATAATACTCCAATGTGTGTAGGACTCCCTCCAAAAATTACTCCAAACGGTGCAGGGCTCCCCAAGAAAAACTTCAAAACAGGGGAAGGATCCCCCGAAATACTCCAAACGGTGCAGGGCTCCCTCCAAAAATTACTCCAAATGGTGCAGGACTCCCTAAAAATTACTCCATAGCGTGCAGGACTCCCCAAGAAAAACTGCAAACGGTGCAGGGCTCCCTCCACAAATTACTCCAAATGGTGCAGGACTCCCCAAAAATTACTCCAAACCGTGCAGCACTCACCAAGAAATAATCCAAATGGTGCAGGACTCCCAAAAAACCCAAATGGTGATGATCTCCTTTGGGGGGTGCAGGCGGCATGGCGATGCTCTCCTCTGGTGGGGCGGCGCGGCGATGCTCTCCTCTGGGTGGGGGGCCGGCGCGGTGATCCTCTCCATGGGACGGGGTGAGCTGGCGCGGTGATGCACTCCAGAAATCACAGGTTTTGTAATATTCCAAAAAAAAGCAAAACCAGAAAGGGCACCCAAAAAAACAAAACAGTGACCCTTGCAAAACAAGACCAAGGGTACAGAGCTCAAAAAAAGCCCCAGGGTTCAGGTGTCCTTCCAAAAAATACACCAAAGGGTGCAGGGCTCCCTCCAAAAATTACTCCAAACCGTGTAGGACTCCCCAAGAAAAACTTCAAAACAGGGGAAGGATCCCCCGAAATACTCCAAACGGTGCAGGCCTCCCTCCAAAAATTACTCCAAATGGTGCAGGACTCCCCAAAAAATATTCCATATGGTGCAGGACTCCCAAAAAATATTCCATATGGTGCAGGACTCCCAAAAACTATTCCATATAGTGCAGGACTCCCAAAAAATATTCCATATGGTGCAGGACTCCCAAAAAATTACTCCAAACCGTGCAGGACTCCCAAAAAAATTACTCCAAACCGTGCAGGACTCCCCAAGAGATACTCCAAATGATGCCAGACTCCCAAAAAACCCAAATGGTGATGCTCCCCTCCGGGGAGGGGCTGCGCGGTGATACTCACCTCTGGCAGGGCGGCTCTCCGATGCTCTCCTCCACGTCGGGGGGCCGGCACGGCGATGCTCTCCACGAGATGGGGGGTCGTCGTGGCGATGCACTCCAGAAATAACAGGCTTTGTAATATTCCAAAAAAATTAGTCCAAACTGTGTAGAGCTCCCCAAGAAATACTCCAAAGGGTGCAGGACTCAACAATAAATATTCCAAATGGTGCAGGACTCCCAAAAAACCCCAAATGGCGATGATCTCCTCCGGGGGGTGCAGGTGGCATGATGATACTCTCCTCGGGGGCATGGTGGGGCGGCGCATCGACGCTCTCCTCTGGGTGGGTGGGCCGGTGAGGTGATCCTCTCCACGGGATGGGGGTGCCGGCGCAGGGTGCAGGACTCCTTCCAAAAAATACTCCAAACTGTGCAGGACTCCCCCAAAAATACTCCAAACTGTGCAGGACTCCCTCCAAAAATTACTCAAAAGCGTGCTGGGCTCCCCAAGAAAAACTCCAAACGGTGCAGGGCTCCCCCGAAGTACTCCAAACGGTGCAGTTCTCTGCCCAAAAATTACTCCAAATGGTGCAGGACTCCCCCAAAATTACTCCAAACCATGCAGGGCTCCCCAACAAATACTCCAAAGGGTGCAGGACTCCCAAAAAACCCTACTGGTGATGCTCTCCTCTGTGGGGTGCAGGCGGAATGGTGATGCTCTCCTCCAGGGCTGGGCAGCGCGGCGATGCTCTCCACGGGATGGGGGGGCCAGCGCGGTGATGCACTCCAGAAATAACAGGTTTTGTTATATTCAAAAAAATAGCAAAACCAGAAAGGGCACCCAAAAAAAAAGAAAAGCCGGTCACCCTTGCAAAACAAGGCCAAGGGTACAGAGCTCCAGAAAAGTCCCAGGGTGCAGGACTCCCTCCAAAAGTTACTCCAAAAGGTGCAGGACTCACTCCAAAAGTTACTCCAAACGGTGCAGGACTCCCTCCAAAAGTTACTCGAAATGGTGCAGGACTCCCTCCCTGTCTCGTCGGTCCACAGTTTTATGGGACAATCTAATGCAGACATAAAACGGAAATTACAAAAGTTAGAGGGGGCAGATGCCCGCTCATTGGATTAAATGTTAGAAAACGCCTGGAAAGTGTCTAACAACAGAGAAAAGGTGGAAGAGGAAAAGCAGGCAAAGGAGAAGTTTAAGGACAACAGGATGCTGGCAGTAGCCGTAGCCCAGGAAACTATTACGTTCAGAGGACAGGGCTATCGAGGTCCAAAGTGGAGGAGGTTTCCTGGTGGACACAAAGGGCCGGAATACCATTGGAGAAAAATCAGTGTGCTTACTGTAAGCAGAAAGGACACTGGAAAAGGGAGCATCCGCACTTAAGACGACAAGGCCTGGAGGAAATACCAAATCAGGCTGCTAACATGATGACAGTAGATTCAGACTGAGGGAGACCGGGGGAAGAATCGGAACCCTCCCCAACAGAACCCCTCGTTAGAGTAAAGTCAGGGAATGAAAAAGAAAAATTTTTAGTAGATACGGGGGCCACTTATTTGGTATTGAATACATGCAAGGCTAATTTGAGTAATCAGAGTACATCAGTTATTGGTACCACGGGGCAGAAAGAAAATCGGCCACTTTTCCAGCTTTTGAAGTTTACAATTGGGAAAAAGGTGTTAACCCATCCATTTCTTTATATCCCAGATTGCCCTGTGCCGCTAATTAGGATGAGACATATGAAGTAAATTGAATGCACAAACTACTTTTGAAAAAGGAAAAACCCAAATCCATATTCCTGACAATAAAGCTTTGGATGCTCAAGTTTTTATGTTACAGAAGGAAGTCAAGTTACAGGAAATACCAGAAGAAGCTGAAAAGGCTGTAACACCTCTAGTATGGGCTTCAAGGAGCACCAGGACGATCCCAAGTGGCAGAAACGGTAATCACCCAGCTGAAACCGGATGCCAGACCGGTAAGATGGAAACAGTACCCAATTAAATCAGAAGCAAGAAAAGGATTAGAACCATTAATAGAACAATTTGTAAATTTTGGATTATTAACAGAATGTCAATCAGAATACAACACTCCAAGATCTTGCCAATTAAAAATCCGCACTCAGAAGAGCATAGGTTGGTCCAGGACTTAAGGGCTATAAATCAAATCGTGCAGGATGTTCACCTGGCAAACCCGTATACTCTCTTGACCACCCTGAAGGAAACGCACAAACGGTTTACTGTATTGGACTTCAAAGATGCGTTCTTTTGCCTTCCGCTAGCAGCTGAGAGTCAGGAACTGTTCGCTTTTGAGTGGGAAAGCCCTAAGACCGGAAGAAAAACTCACTTGTGCTGGACAGTATTACCACAAGGATTTAAAAATAGTCCTACCATCTTTGGACATCAATTAGCCAAAGAATTAGAAGACTGGCAAAAGAGGCATAAAAATACCACCTTGCCAGAGTACGTAGATGACATAGTGTTAGCAACAAGTGACAAGAAAGATTCCATATAAATGACAATAGACCTCCTCAACTTTTTGGGGTTGGCAGGGTACAAAGTGTCCCCGAAAAAGACACAGATCGCCCAGCAGGAAGTAACAGATTTGGGGTACACAATTTCCCAGGGCCAGCGTAGTCTTGGAACCGAGAGAAAAAGAGGCCATTTGCCAGATTCCCGAACCGAAATCGAAACAAGAGCTCAGAGCATTTCCCGGAATAGCCGGATGGCGTCGCCTGTGGATAATAAATTTTGGACTCACTGTCGAACCCCTATACAAAGCTGTACAAGGGGAGGGAAACCTCCTTGTCTGGACTCAGGAGTGCAGAAATGCATTTATGAAATTGAAACAAGCTTTAATGAATGCTCCAGCCCTAGGCCTTTCGAATTTGGAAAAACCATTTAAATTATTTGTGCATGAAAGATTGCATATTGCCCTAGGGGTACTGGCCCAGAAGCTGGGATCCTGGAAAAGACCCGTGGGTTATTTTTCAAAACTGGGACCTGTTCGGACATGGTAGCAGCTTTATGCGGAACGGAACACGGAAAACAGGTTACGCAGTGGTAACCATTAAGGAAGTAACTGAGGCAAAAGCTCTGCCATCCAACACTGGCCCAGAAAGCAGTGCTCGTAGCCTTGCTGAGAGCACTACAACTTTCAAAAGCCCAAACTGTTAATATATGGACAGATTCAAAATTTGCCTTCGGAGTGGTCCACGCTCATGGAGCTTGGGGATCATGCCTGGGGATCTCAAGGATCTCCCATCAAATACGGGCCAACAATCCAACAACTATTGCATACAATTAATCTACCCCGATTAGTGGCAATTATGCATTGCAAGGCACACCAAACTGGAAATAGCCTAATGCATAGAGGAAACCGCATGGCAGATAAAGCTGCGAGAGAAGCAGCTGAAGGTCAAATATTGTAGTTTTGCTGGAAAAGGTTCAGAGGTTGGGACCTGAGAATCCGCAGTATACACCAGAAGACAATCCATTGGCTAATCTACTGAAAGCGATTAAAAACCAAGAGGGGTAGCGGGTGACTCCTTCACATCAAGTAATAGTTACACAGGAAATTATGCGTGAATTGGCTAATAAGCAACACCAAGAAACTCACTGGGGAATTCAAACAATGGTGGAAGCATTAAAAACACAAGTTAAGTGTACGAATGACTGGAATAATTAAAAACATAGTGAAGAAATGTGAGTTATGCCTGAAGAACAATCCTCACTTACCCCAAAGACCTTTACCAGGGGTGACAAAGAGAGGAAACAGTCCAGGAGACTACTGGCAAATAGACTTTTCCGAATTACCACGGCAAAATGGATACCGAGATCTTTTAGTAACATTAGATACTTCCTCAGGCTGGCCAGAAGCTTTCTCTTGTCGCATCAACAAGGCAAAAGAAGTAGCAACAGTGTTACTTAAGGAAATAATACCACGATTTGGGGTACCCATTGGACTATCTTTGGATAGGGGCCCACTCTTTATAGCAGAAGCTGTTCAAAGTTTAGCTAAAGCATTAGGGGTAAAATGGAATCTCCACACCCCATTGGAGACCTCAATCAAGTGGGAAAGTTGAAAGAATGAACCAAAGCCTAAAAAGACAGAGAAGTAAAATTTGCCAGGAAAATTTGCTCAGATAAAGTGGCTGGATGCTTTACCCTTAGCTTTGCTACAGATATGTATCCAGCCTAGAACTAAAGAAAAGGTTTGTCCTTTTGAGATCAGATACAGTAAACCTTATCAGGTGACAGAAACTGGAGCCACTCCTGAAACTGTAGGAAAACATTACCTGAAAGAATATGTTATCTCTCTGGGAAAGGTTCTGTCCTCTCTCCACAGGTATGTCTCTGTGAGCGCATCGCTATCCCTGGACGTGCCTGTGCATCAATACCAACCCGGAGACCGGGTGTATCTGAGGACATGGTCAGACAAACCGTTGAAAGAGAAGTGGAAAGGACCTCTCCAGATTTTACTCACCACCTATACTGCTGTCAAGCTTGAAGGAATCACTCCATGGATACATCGCAGCAGGATCAAGCCAGCCACATCACCACAATGGACTGTCAAGCAAGAGAGACCTTTACGTTTAAAATTAACTCGGGAATCATGACGTTCTGGGTCATATCTCTTGCAGCGATGCCAGGAAGTGCAGAGGTCAATACACATGAAGAGGTCAACACAGATTTGGATGAAAACCTAATTCTAACTTTGATACAAGGGTTTGGCAAAATGCATAATCTCACCAGTGTTACAGCATGTGTCCCAGTCCCTCATTTGGCTGCTCAGCCCATCCCGTCGGGTATTACACCAATAAATTCATCTTTACGAGAGGAAGATGATAACATCACAGAAGCCTTTAAACAGGCCAATGTTTCCTATTATTGGGACAAAGACAACCAGTGTAGACAAAGAGGTAGTGATGTTTTACAGGGTGCTACTTTTTGGAGATCAGGAGATAACAGGACAGTATTTGGGAGGGGCTCAGAGGAACAATGTCCTAGAGGATCACAACCCTTAATGGCCCAGTTTCTGCAAATCGCATTGGCAGCCTCTGGTGGAGAGGCGGCAGGATTACCGAAACTCTGTGTTATTAATAACACAGTTCTTAATGTAACCACCGCTCCAGAATGTACGAACCTTAGGACGAAACTCAAAACCTGGGCTAGACCTTTGGAACGACATTGGAAGTAGATAGGAAATGTGGACTGGTGCTTCAATTGGGGAACAAAGGCTACTTATCATATCAGCCAAACCAATGGGAGGTGCCCCAATGTCCTAAATTATAGTGAGATATCAATCCTAAACTCCACTTTGATGATGACGGAACATGGTAACAAACAAAATTTTTCGACTGACGATTGTAAACAAGACATTCCGTCCCCAGGTTACACGACATGCGTTACATCAGATGGATATTGGACTGCCCGACTACGACTTAGTACAATAACTAGACAAGTACCTTTAGGATTATTGACCCTATGTCCTACATGGAAGAAGAGTCCAATCAAAGCTCAATATTGGGGACGAATTAACAGAGATGCTGAGACAGAAAAAGACCCTGATGTTTGGATGGAGCCTTCCGCAGCAGTACAACTTGAGTGGGGATTCCAAAGTTTCCTATTGCCAGGATTGATGGCTTTAGAAAATCACCTATTACTAGAAAATCTGACATGGCAGGTGGAAGCCTTGTCAAGAGCCACTCAAAAAGGATTCCAGATTATCAACAAACAAATCCAGGCTAATACTAAAATGACTTTACAAAATAGGCTGGCCTTAGACTTGCTATTAGTTAAAGAACAAGGGGGGTGTGGCTATCTTAAGTTAGTCAAAGAGCACTGCTGTGTCCACATCCCAAATATCACAGATCACCTGCAAGAACAATTAGACAAAATGAGAGAAGTAGCAGAAGACAGCAGAGTGGTCAGGGAGGCAGCAGAAAATAACTGGCTCCACAAAATCCTCCAAGAATTGGGTGGATGGTCTCTAAAAGGACGGTTAGCTGCATTGTTGGAAGGACTAATTTCTGTGGTCGTGATTATTATAGGAATTGGCATAAGTTGTGCTAAGAGAACCATTGAGAAAAATATATGGAAGTAGTAAGAAAACCGAACTACTTCAAAAGGGGGGCTTGATACCAAAGATTTAAACAATTTAACTAAAAGACAAACCCTTTTTGTATAAACCTTATACAGAAACAGAAATTGCCCAATCTAAGCTGTAATCATGTATGAACAATTAACGACCCTAACTACATCGCTGAATTGATATAAGAATAATACCAGAACACAGACTAAACTCATCTCTCAACTAGTGAAAAGGTCCTGCATATACTGTGCATAAGTTAATGTGCTGGTTTTGGCTGGGACAGAGTTAATTTTCTTCACGCTAGCTAGTATGGGGCCGTGTTTTGGGTTTGCGCTGAAAACAGTGTTGACAGTACAGAGGTGTTTTCATTACTGCCGAGCAGTGCTTGCACAGCATCAAGACCTTTTCTGCTTCTCACACCGCCCCACCAGCCAGGAGGCTGGGGGTACGCAAGAAGTTGGGAGGGGACAGAGCCGGGATAGCCGACCCCACCTGACCAAGGGGATATTCCATACCATATGATGTCATGCTCAGTATATAAACTAGGGGGAAAGCTGGCCGGGGGACCGCTGCTTGGGCTGGGCATCAGTCGGAGGGTGGTGAGCAATTGTTTTCATTTGCATCACTTGCCTCTCTTGTTTGTTGTTGTTGCTGTTATTTTCCTTTTCATTACAATTTTTGTTATTATTTTATTTCATTTCACTTATTAAACTGTTCTTATCTCAACCCATGAGCTTTCTCGCTTTTACTTTTCCGATTCTCTCCCCCATCCCACTGGGGCAGGGGGGGAGTGAGCGAGCGAGCGGCTGTGTGGTGCTTAGTTGCCAGCTGGGGTTAAACCACGACAGTTAACCAACTTCTCCGTAGAAGAGAACCATTTCAACAAGACTCTTAAAGACTGTATTATTGTGTAATCGGGTTAGAATTGAAATATTTTCTATTTTTATGTCTATTTCTTTTCCAGGTTGTAAGAAGATGGGATAGATTTGAGAATGTGTGAAAAGGCCTAATTAGAAGAGTGACAAGTACCACCACCTTCTGTCTAACTGGTGGAACCTAAGAAAAGAGAGATGGATATATATTATAATTCTCTACGTCTCAATAAGTGTCCAAAAGGGGAAATGTTACAGAACATCTCGAAACACAAGGCCAAAAACAAGTGGGAACGAACGGAACGAACGGAACGAACGGAACGAACATACTTCATAACAAATGCACCTGGTATTTAGACATATTAAAGATAAAAACTGTCTCCACTAACTCTCCACTAACTAGCAATAATGATTAACGCAAGGACGAATTCTAGAAAAATAGAACAGAGTGCCAAAATAGTGCCGATGTGGTGGCCAGTCTGCTCTAGTCTCCTCCCCTTAGTTTCAAGCTCATCAGAAGATGCTGTAGAGACAAGCAGCATTACTACGCTGCGATACAGAAAAAGAATAAAGCAGAGCGACTCATTCCTGCACTGCCAAACACCAGAATGCAGCAAATTCTGCAAACAGGTACTTAGCAGGGAAAGCAACGCTCAAGCCAGCGCACTTCAAACTAGACCCTACGAGACTTTAGCAAGCATGAGGGCAGCGGGGCCTCTTGGAAAGCGAGTCCCCCGCTGCTCACGGGGGGAGGAGGGATGGAAGGGTAACAAGCACCATGAGCAAAGACACATTTGTGACACTGCTCTGAAAAGATGATTCCACACCACCTTTTCAGTCAGGCTCCACAAAGCTGGGCAGCGCTACAATTAAGCCTGCTCGGGCAGCTCCTGCTTGGCTCGGGGGTGATGTCCATGGCCATTTCCCAAGCCAGGCCCCTTCTCCCCGTGTCCAGCACAGCACGACTGGAGCTCCCTGAGTACAAAGCCCTTGGCTGGTTGCTGCCCCCCCAACCCCCAGCTGTAGCTCAGCGCATGGGCCAGGCTTCGTTTATTCCACACAAGCAGTTCTGTGGGAAGGAAAGGTTTTGGATGTGCTTGCATCTTACCCCGCCCCTTGTGTCCATACTAAAGCCATAACCGACTCCCTTAGTTTCCCAGTGCCAAAGGGGGGCGGGGGCCGTAACGGTCCCGGGTGAGGTGGACACGGGCAGCACCCGCGGTCCCCAGCCTCCGACTGCAGCGCTCAGCCCCTGAACCCCCGGGACCCCCGGCTTCCAACACCCAGCGTGACACCCCCCTTCCGCAGCCCGGAGCACACCCGGCGCCCGCTGCAGCGCCGGTCCTCACGGCAGGGCCGGGCACCGGCTCCGCACCTCCAGGCGGGCTGCCCGCCGCCCGCTCCCCGCAGGAAAGGGCCTCTCTCCCCTCGCCAGCACCCGGGACGAGGTCTCCGCTCCCCCGCCCGCCCTCCCCGCACACCCCCCCCTCACCGCCTCCTCCTCCTCCTCCTCCGGACAGCGCCGCTCCGGCCCCGCCGGCAGCTCCACGCGCAGCGCCCCGCGGCGGCGGCCGTTGCCTTCAGCGCCCCCCCTCGCCTCGCGCCGGCCGTTACCGCCCGAAGCTTCCCGAAGCCGCGCGTGCTCCCGCCGCGGCCTGGCACCCGTTGCTAGGCGACAGGGCAGGCGGTGGCGCCCCTGCTGACCACCCAGCCTCGCTCTCCCGCAGCACAGCGCCACCCCATGGGCCAGCGGCCCAACACCTCTGGGCGCGGCCAATGGCAAGCGCCCTGGCACCCGTTGCTAGGCGACAGGGCCGGCAGCCCCAGCCGGGCCCTGGGCCTCCTGCCCGTCCCGGCCCTTCGCAGCCCCGGGCTTCCACCTCAGCATCAGCAACGTTCCTGTCCACTCCCGGGAGCAAAACCATCAAGGAATCAACGGGGAATACCCTTGGTGAAACTCCGTGGTTGAGCGTGCGGAAATCCCTTCTTCCCTTGCTGTCCAGACGCAGCTTTGGTTCCGCGCAGGCAAAATACGCGTTGCGGCATCCACGACGGCACTGTCCCGTGGGTGCCCTATTTAAGAGGCCTGTTAATACCCAGTTACCGTGTGAGAGGAAAGAACACATACCCAGAAGCTGTCTGCTCATCTCTAAAACACCCCTGGAAAGCTCCCACATTCGGGTATTTCCCCTTTTTTCATCTTTCACAGCACAGACGTGCCCTTTGGCACTGCCGAGCTTAAAACAGCCCCCAGGGAAGCCCGGGAGCAAACCCCGGCTCTCCGAGGGGTTCCTGCAGAGAGCGGGGCCCTTCCTCAGGGCCGAATGTAACGGAGTGACTTTATGGCAGGTTGGCCAGGAGTTACCACAGGCACGGTTTGGCAGGGAAGGGTGGCCAGAAGGGCTTCTGCCAAACTGGGAAAGGACGTACAACAAAGTGGAAATCATGGGTATTCTCCTCTTTTGAGGGTGCAAGCATAACCTGTGCTGAATCTTGCTCAGATCGAGGCTACTGTACCTGGAAGAGCTGGGTGGGGCTGGTTCCCCCCCTTCCAGCCTCCTGAGAGAGAGACGCAGGTCTGGCTCCGTAGCTGAGGGGTTTAGGGCATCGGCATCCCAGCAGGAAGACACAAAATGCACCACCCACCTCTCTGCCCTCCTCCTGACTGCTGGAGGTACCTTATGAGGACAGCAGGGAGGCCGGGCACTCAACTGTGAGGTCATCCGACATATGAATCACAGGATCACAGAATCACTAAGGTTGGAAGAGACCTGTAAGATCATCAAGTCCAACCATCAACCAACACCACCATGCCCACTAAAACATGTCCCACAATGCCACGTCCAAACGTTCCTTGAACACCTGTGACTCACTCTGATGTCAGGCATTTGTTTCTTGCCTGACCACCACAAAGGGAGAGGGACCCCAGTTTGAGAACTGTGGCCCTCACTAAACACAGATGAGAACGGGCACAACAAAAGCTGCAGGAATCGTGAAAACATGCTCGCGCTGAACGCAGTCAGGCTCATTTCCGAAAAGGAAAGTGTGTCTGTGGTCCAAGAACGTGCACCAGCCCCACTGGCCCCGCACGGTTCAACCGTGTCCCCAGAGCAACACAGTTTGTCATGGCAGGATGGCGAAGAATTGATCATAAGAGAGAGGAGGAGCAAAGAAAAACTAAAAGAAACTGAAAAGTCATTAATTTAATTTCAAGATGAAATCGTGTTATTTTAACTAGTGAGTTAAATTGCCATTCCCGCCCAGAAAAATACTTGAAAAAAAAAATTATCCAGTAGTTCACGTGTATTCAGGCAACCACAACAAAAAAGGACAACAAAGAGGGGGCTGTGTGAAAGGAGCAACAAAGCACTTTCCTTCTCTGACAGCGTAACAGCTTGTCAAGGGCAGGTACCTGGAGGTGGGCTCCAGAAAGCCTCCACACCCTTGCACCTCATGATCCTATATGCAGGCTAATGGAGGCTAGTCTTGACCCAAGTACGGACAGCTGATGGAAAACTGCTCCCAGAGTCATGCCTGGGCTGGGGTCTCCTGATATTTCTCCGCTGACACAGTGTCCATTTCTGAGGATCACCATTCAAGAAAGGTGCACGCCCATCAGAGGCACCTGGAGAAGGAGGATCAGGGTTTTGGGAAACATGGTTTCTGAAGAAGGATTAATCATAGGCTGAATGCACTTCTTGTTTAAGGTCGGGAAGAGAAGGCAGAAGAGAGCTGCATAAGGGCTTTAAATATCTAAAAGGATGCTGCACAGGAACAGGGAAATTACTTCTCCCCATGCACTGTGTTGAGGACAAGGAGGAATGGGCTTGAAATGAAGCAAAGGAAATGCAGTTGAGCTGTTATGGAAGGAGAATTCAGAGGCAGTTTGAAAGAGATCTGTGGAATCATGAGCGAAGAGAAGGAGAGAAGAAGGAATTACAGTTTGCGCCTCAGAATGCAAGGAACAGAGAACTTTAAATGAAATTCACAGTTGGCAGATTGAAAAGAAAGGGACATGGTTCTTCACACCTCATGCAGTTGAGCTGTGGAATGGAGGGCAGATGTTGTAGGTGCCAAAAGCAGGTAAATTTGCTTTTGTGATTACGTATCTGACTGGGAGCCCCGCCCCCCCGTGATAAAAAGGTCTTTCTACTTTCAAAGGAAAGGCTAGTAGCTCCTGAGAGCAGCTTAAAGAGCCATTCACAGGATACCCCCACAGGATACAGAGTGTTTTGCTTGGGGAAGGTTACGGTCACAGAAATCATCAGACCCTGTAAAAAACACCTCTGTGCAATGGGCTTGGGTCCTTTAGTCATGCTGACTGAACCACGGCTAGGTAGTTAACAATGTCAACTAGATGTATCTTCAGAAAGTTCATACAGTTTCATACTCTAAAGACTAATTGGTACAATAGTTAGGGAATGAGATTTTCCTAACAGTCCCTCCCTTTCATTTGACCATCAGGGTCTCACTACACTACTCATTGAGTCGTAAGTTGAATTCATAAGGTAATACAACACTGTACACACAGATACAGACTTATAAAGCAAAACAAGAGAGTGAACACAGCAGCCCAAAACCACAGTCCTCTACCTAAGTCTGGGAGCCAAGAGGTTAGCCACTCAAACAGATTTAGGGGAGATCCCTGCCTTACTTCATGTAATATTTTTAAATGAGTCTTTCTCTTGTTTCTATCAGTTTCATTTTTCTCATCTTGATTTACATAAAAAGCCCAGCAGCTGTTATTCAATAATGCACATACTCTGTCCTATGCTGCTAAAAGGTGATCGAGGGCTAATTGAGTCTGTATTAGCATTTGTGATAATAATTTGATATCTCCCTGTAGGGCTGTAATACTATCTGTGCTTTCATTAAAGGCTTTTTCTAATTCTCTTGACACATTTGCCATAGCCCTTTTTAGTTCTGCAACCCCTAACCGTGGGATAAAAGCTGTTACAGACAGGTGGAACTTGGTGCCACGTTCTGTCAGAGGGCTGTAGCACTTTTTCCCGTAGATAGCAGTAGCGAGGAGCTACAGAGGCAGAAGGGATACTGGTTGTAACCTGTGTGGGTGGTGTTAATGCACTTAGAATACACTTTTCAGCTCAGATGGAGGGTAAATCCTCGAATGCCCTTTCTCCATCTATCTAATGTTGCCCTGGTAGTTGTGCAAATAGGGTAGTAGAATCTTCAAATAAATCTGAATCATGTAAATTATTTCCTGTAAAAGGGTTAGCATGTGCCAGATTTAGTTGATTCGGTAAACCGGTGAGGTTTGGACCCAGAGTAGATGACTCTGAGCCTATAGGCCCGTAGTGGCAACCAGTTTTAACATTATCGTTAGTTTGATTATGGCTTCCTGCAGAATACCGAGTTACTCTATCTGCAAATATCCACATTGTCTCGGAGTCTGCAGGGCCTGATAAACTCCATCCAGGAAGAAATCTGCATTGTGATGGCTTATTAGAACAGGTTTTCTGTAAGGGCTTCTGGAGCATCTCCTTCCACGCTCAGTGGATGTGGTCTATAGGAAGAATCTGTGGAGGAATACCAATTGCCTTTAGGCATAGGAACAGATCTATGGAACAGATCTAGCAACAAACCCTTCTTGGCAGAAGGGCGGTATGCTTCCTTTCTTCAGTGAAAATTCCTAACGTAGATGCCCGCCCTTGTACCACTGAGAATTCAGTGGGACAGATACCCAGGAGAGTTGATTTCTGGTAGAGGATGGGCTTTTAGTGCATATCCAACAGTGGGGCTTATTTGTTTCTGCTGCTGTAGTTTGGACTGTGGCTATGGCCAAGTTCTGGAATGAATAAGTATAATCCATATTCCACCACAGACTTATAAGCAAGGCTACCATATTAAAACCTAGGCTTCCAACTCACTGTTAACAGGAAAAACAAACAGACACAAATAGCAAAAATAAGTACCCCTTGGATGTAAAATCAACAGGGTTTCCTGACTCTGGAAGCCCAAAAGGCATTTAAAGATCTAAACCAAGCAGTCGTGGAAGCTCCCTCGTTAGCCCTGCCAGACTACACCAAGTCTGTTATACTGTATTTACAGGAGCAGAAAGGAATAGCCGGTTGCCCTAGAAACATCTGCAAGCCGTAGCGTATTACTCAGCAGAACTAGCCCTCGTAATTCAAGGCTCCATTTCATGCGCGAGGGCTGTTGCAGCAGCAGCTGTGATGATTGAGAAAGCAAGAAATACTGTCCTGCGGCTCCTCCTAACGCTCATGGTTCGTTCCTTGCTTTTTAGTCCTCCTCTCCAGCGTTGAAGCAACTGTGGTTGTGCCACACTTGGGAAGTACATTGGTTTATGGCACTAAACATAAATGGTCATTGGCTTCTTTGACTGAACTCTCCATAAATGCCTCAAGATCCACTCAAACACCCTGAGACGTCCCCTCCCTTCGCTGGCCCTGCGGCGTGGGAGCTGAGCGACCGAAGGCAAAGCCCACTGCATCTCCCCCAGGCTGTCTTGGCCTGGCTGGCTGCTGAGAGGAGGGGAGAGCGGGTGGTGACAACCTGGGGGGTGACAGGAGGGACAGCGGGTGGTGACAGCCTGGGAGGTGACAGGAGGGACGTTGGGCGGTGATGGGCCCAGGGCTGTTGGGAGAGCCACCACAGGCCCAGGGGCTGATGGGAGGTGACGCAGGGTGGTGAAGGCCCAGGCGGTGACAGGAGGGACACCACAGTCTCAGGGGGTGGCAGGACAGCGGGTGGTGACAGCCTGGGGGGTGACAGGAGGGACACTGGGCGGTGACAGGCCTGGGGGGTGACAGGACACCGGGCGGTGACAGGCTGGGGGACAGCAGGGACACCAGCGGCCCAGGGCGGTGACAGGCCCGGTGCTGACGGCTGGTGTCGCCGACCGGTAACGGCTCTCCCCTGGGGGGTGCTCGGCATTAGGATGGAGAGGGTGGGGCCGCCACGCCCACGTGACGCGGTCCTTTTGTCATAGTGTGCTGGGTTACGTGGGGCAGGGGGTGGGTGCGGTGTGCCTTTGCAGTGATGCGCTGTCGGCCGGGAAACCCTTCAGCGGAACGCTGGGGGGCCCCGAGTCGCCATGGCGAGCGGTCGGGCCTGGGAGCGCTGTATGCAGGAGAGAGAGCAGAGGCCGAGCCAGGGCCGCGGGGACCTCTCCCAGTTGTCTGCCTGCCCGACCCCGCTGCGAGGAGGAGCTTGACCTCAGCCTGCGCTGCTTGCCCTGATCCCCTCAGTGCTTTTTTCCCCGAGCCGCTGTGGGTCCTAACCCAGCGCAGAGGCCACGACGCCGTCTGCCGCGGTAGACGCCTTCGTGGAGCCGGCACCGCCTGGCCCCGACCACGTTGTGCATCCATTACAAGTTCTCCCCCAGGCTGAACTATGACGCGGTCACCTTCGACGGCCTCCACATCTCCCTGTGCAACCTCAAGCACCAGATCATGGGCTGTGAGAAGCTGAAGGCGGCCAACTGCCACCTGCAGATCACCAACACCCAGACTACAGAAGGTGCGTGGGGGTGGCGGGCGCGGGGCCTCAGGCACCGCCCGGCTGGCGGCATCGCAGACCGCCCTGCGCTGGCTGCGTCTGCAGGAGCCGCGCTCTGCTCTTTGTGGCTCGTCCCCACGCAGCGTGAGTCAGCCTGGGGCCCATCCCGCCGGCGTGTGGGGGGCAAGGGGCTCCAGGGATTAAACGGTGTGGGAAGCCATAATGCGATTTGGCCACGATCGGTAGCTGTGACTTGTGTTGGGGGCCTCACAGAGCTGTTCTTTTGTAGCTGCTGTTCTGACAACTACCTTCAGATCCGTGTTTTAGACACAGAGCTATGCGTAGAAGAATACATCATTGACGTGCAACAGGTAGTGCTTACAAACGTTTTGGTTTCCTGGAATTCTTCTAGGTAAAATGGTAAGGAAACGTGGGAGGATGCCTTGTAATAACAAACTTGCCAGATTTCTTTGAAATCTGGCAGAGAAAGCTGAAAGGGATAGAATAGATGGCTAATTTGAAGAAGAAAAGTGGTTTGAGTGACTTAATTTTGTCTTCAACTTGTTTTACCCCACTGCACTGGAAAAGTGGTTTTGTGGCTGTTGCAGAAAGTGCTCACTATCCCCATTTTGGGGCCATCTTGCACGTGAGTGTTCTCTGTATCTAAATTATCCTTTGGAATTTCATGTTAACGTAACTGCTTTTCTACACCAAAGACATTGCCATTCAGATGCTATTGAGCATCATTTTCTCATTGATTTCTAACCTTGTTTTTCTTTTCCTGGCACCACGTGTTAACCACCTCAGGGCAGTACTGAAGTTTTATGGCAGAACACTTGTGGTGAATATACATAAGAAATGTTCTTAGAGAAGTCATCAATTCTTCAGTATGAGGCAGCAGTCAAAGTAGCTGTTGTTTAAGTTGTCTGCCTCCATTCATTCCTTGAAATACTTCTTCCCCTTGACTCTTTCAAGCCTACTATTTTCTTGTAGAATAGGTAGCAAGTTTCAGACCCTTGTGTCTCTTCTGCTCTGGACTTTAACAGAACACCCAAATCTTCCTGTGCTCTTGTAAGCTTTCTGAGTTAATTGAATCCTTATTTTTAATCACAGGTCAGATTGACAAAAGCCCAGTAGCCACGTACTGGCCATCACTGACACTAAAACAAGTGGTGTGCTGCTAGGGAATAGGAATCCACAATGTTGTTACCTCCAGCTTTGTTGAACATTTCTATTGGAGCTCTGCTTGGACACGTGTGAAAAGTAGCCTTGTTGAGCATGATGTCACTGCTCGCTTTGCAGATGTTGAGTCACGCGTTGAGGCAGAGTGATACTGCTTTGCAGGTCCTGGTAGTTGCCAGGGGATGTTGCTGCCTGCAGGGAACAGGTTCCTGGTGGGAGATGCCCGTTTAGTCTGCGAGCTGTTAGACTAAGCTGGCATCTGTTAAATTCAAACTGAGCAAACAAAAATTTCCAGGGACTTCAGGAATAGCGCTCCAGCTTTAGTCCTTTCCTATTAAAAAAAAAAAAAAGTTAGCTTTTTAGCCTATGTTTTTTCACTTCACCTTTAATAAAAGCTAAAGAGGGGAAATGCCCCTTTAGTTTGAGCCAGTTTTGCCCTGCTTGTGAAATCAAGCTCAAAACCCCCCCAAAACTTCTGTGATCCAAATTCTAGCCCTGCCAGTTTTGTTTCCATTTAAATGTAAAGCACTGAGCAGCTGAGAAGTGTGGTTGTTGATGGATTAAGCTCCAAGAACTAGGCAGCGGTGGCAGGCTCTCTTCTGTGTTCTGTCAGCCTGGAGCACTGGCAGCAGAGGTGCATCGTTTTTAGTTAACAGCTATGAAAGCGACGGCGTGGAGTTTTCATGCTTTAGCTAAGTGCCTGGTTTGTTGCAGGGCAAGCTAGTCAGGCTTTAGAATCTGGCTTACGCAGGTGAGACTTTGCTGTGGTTTGTTTTGCTCCGAAGTTCTATTGGTTTTGTAGCCTAACGGAAGCAAAAGCAACTTAAGCTAGATCAGGAGAGAACCTCGTGCATTAGCAGACTCTTCTTTAGTGACCTTTGAGACCATTTTGCTGTTGGCATTTAAACTATTGTAAAAAAAAGAGAAATATTTTGCTGCTTGTGTTTGATTATCAAACGTGAAGATTTCTTGAAATGTACTGTTAGCGTGTTGAGATGATAACGGCGCGATGTTACCTATAAAGTTTTGCTTTAATGTCTGTAAAGGGATTCTCTGAAGGGCAATTACATATTAATATACATTCTCATTAATTGACTAATGTTTTTGTCTGTATTTATGTTGTTTTCAGAATACCCACATGGTAATGCCCCGATTCCTAAGAGCTCGACGGTAATTGTTAGAAGAATCCTTGCTGGAGGAGTTAAAGCTACCAGCAAAACCTATGTTCCGAAAGTATCCATAATGTACTGTATTCTTTGTTAGGGGTTTCAGTGTGTTAACTTTTTTGTGGCTATTAGTTTACAGAGGCATTCAGATTGTCTCTTTCTTGTTAAAGCTGCTGTTAACTTTTGTTGTCATGGGGTAGATTTTAACGTATCTGTCCCAAAGTAGACTGACATTTTTCAGCCTGCGGGGACATGGAGTTCCATCTCCAACAATGGTAACTTGTAAAACGAATCTGTTTGGTTTGTTCTTGGGGTTGATTGTTCTGAGAGCCAAGTTGCAGATCCTGTTTCCTCTCGGTGGAGAGATTCCTTATTATATGTGTTTGCTTTTATTGCTTTTATAGTAAAGACAGATTCGCATTGTAGTGTAAACTTATAATTTGTTCCCATCTCAGAAGAGTCCAAGTCTGAGTGTTTGACTATTTCTTGCATTTGGGGAAGGGGGGGCGGGATACGGCAGGTATTCATACGCCCCAAATATGGGTGTTTTGCGTACCAGCTATAAAGACCAAGGGCTACCAGCTGGCGAACCATGCAAACAAGAAGTCCCATTCATTAAGTGATTCCTGTTAGTTTCCTAAAGACAACGCCGGTTTCAGGCAAGAGAAAAAGAACAATATGCTAAAGTGGATTGCCTTTTGTGTGAGTACGATGAAGGAACAGTTAATCCTTTCCAAACTTGAAACTCAGTAAGCAGTGCAGCACCTTAGCAAATGTTAGGAGTTGTCTTTCTATGTCTGTTTTTACCCTAAGCTGATTATCTGTGCTCCAGGTTTTAATTCTGTGTTCCTGAGGTTTACAGAGGACAGAGAATCGGGTGTATTGATTAAAATTACAGCTATTCAAATGCAATCCTGACTACAGGATTATGGCTGTCATTTACATATTCCTACAGTCCCATTCTGTAGCAGCTACATTAGCGTTGTTTGAATGGCCATGTTTTCCAGCCACCTTAAAGATATGCCTCTTCACCACAATCAGTAGGTATTACTAGCTTGTGGTTTTGCCGTGCCTTTCTGATGTTGGTTCTCAAGAAATAAAGTAGACTGATGAGTTACAGTGTGTCTCGAACAAACAGTACAGCAGCATCCTGGTGCCCATGAAGCATCTGCAAGCAAAAACCCATGAATTTATGTGGCTCTGCATGTCAACTTTGGGCATATGACTGCAGTAGTTGCTGCAGTGCTTTCAGGCACTCCCTAGCAATTCTGGATGCCACAGCATGGTTCTTATAAACATGGCTTTGTTTGGGAGATTAATTGAAATATGTATGCTTAGTACTGTCTTGTCAGTGCATCCTCCGTTTCTGGTTGGATGGCACCCTCTCCTGCTGTTGTAATGCTGCCCTAAAAGGAGAGGATAGGTGCTGCTAGCATCAAAGATCAAAGAAATAGCTGGATGTGGGGATAAGGAAGGAATGGCACTGCTGTTCTAACGTTGAAAATTAACCAGGCAGATTAGCTTTCTATTCCTTCAGCTGAAAACATTGCAGAAACAACTGGTAGCGTGGTTAACATTTGGGGATGATGAATGTGTGCTGTAACGGTGGAGAGGCTTTCAAAATGCGTTACTCGCCTTGGAGTATGTTCTTCAAGGTCAATGGATGAAGAAACCATTGTGTGGCAATCTAAAGTGTTTCCTCATACTTCCTCATCTTCAGGAGGTACGTGGCTGTAGCTGCGAGCCTGGTGGTGTTCTAGCAGTGGCAGGAAGTGTGAGCCTTTCTATTTGTACATCAGGTCCATAGGAGCCTTTGAATTGCCTCTGCTCATGGGATGCTTTGGATGATGTATGAATGGTTTGTTAACTGTATCAGTGGTTGCATGTCCGATTCGTGACGAGCAGCATGCAAATAGAGATCAATGAGTATGTGGAAGCTCAGCAAGGTTTCAAATGTAATAGATATTTCCTAAGATATTGTAGCATTTTCAAGATTATCTTAAAGCACATTCTGGCAACTAAGACCTTTTGTGTTTTTGTCACGGGACTCCTAAATCGCACAAAATCCTAGGAACTGCTTTCAGGTGACATTTCTACTACTATTTTTAGCCAATATAGCATATGTAACGCATATAGCATTTTGGCACTTTCATGGCTAAGTGCAATCGATACCTGAACACAGTGCTTAGGCTTCCACAAAGAAACACTGTTCTAAAGACTCTGCTGCTGACATTGTTGTTATTTCTCTGGCAGATGACTGATTTTTTTCCCTTAAGTAAATTTGCACTTCAAAGGGTCTCGACTACCCCTGTTCTTTCTTAGAGACTAAAGTACTCTCTCTGGTACCTATTTGTAATACTGGGGATATACAGGTGGCTAAAGTTACCTTCATATGTTGATGGCTGATTGTTTAAGAACACAAAACCGTGGTACAGACTTCATATTTTCGATACGTATGCAGCAGAGACAAAATATCTGAGGACTTTGTCTTGCACTGTTGTGTTCTACATCTGTAAGTCTTAGAGTAATTTGTGACAAAGCAGAAATGGGATTTTGGGGGTTTTTTTTAGTTGCACTGAATGTACGAAGAGAGAAGTATTTATGTATATGAATAAATTTCCACAGTCACTAGACTATCAGAACAGAATGTTTTGATGTTGAGGTTTTATAATCTGTTTTCACTGCTTGATGTTGGGTACAAGTACTTTAGTTTAAGTTCTGATCACCTTTATTTCTTCTTCTAGAAGTCGAACTGAGCCAGTGAGTGGAACACCAAAAGCGGTATGTAAAAACACAATCTCAGACTTTTTTCTACACGCTGCACTTAGATCTCAACAATGAAGCCTTGTATTAATTTTCCAAACATTAACTTAATGTATTTCCCAGTAAAACATAGTCTGTGTTGTAAATACCATGTAGTTGATTCAGCAAAGGAAAAACTGAGTCATGCCATTGCACAGTTGTAAAGTGAATCTTGGTGCTTGTGCCTAGTAAGGCATTGTATTTCATATTGAATATGCCAGAATATTTCCTGAATGACTTTGTGCTCTACGGATAACGTACGATCGTTTGTAGATCACGTAGGCTCAAGGTTTGCACAACTGAACATGGCGCCACATTCTACAGCTGTCTGCCTACAGCTAGTAATATGGATGTTGGTCTAGGTGGTTGTGTGCTTTTTGTTTCCTGCAATAAAAATTGATTGGAGTGTATTTTTTGCCATTTTGACATTGTATCACTTAGCTTTTGTTTTTAAATACTTTTTTTGCCTAATGGTTTTTGAGAATGTTATCAAAACCCACTGAGAATCCATGATTGTTAAACTTGGTACTATTTCTTACTTTTGGCTTGGGGGTTCAAAGAAATACCCAAACAAACATATCCCATACCTCTTGAGGGCAGTTCTGTGCAGCTAAATGATTCCTTCTGATGTCCTTAAATACTTGGGTCTTTGTTCCTAAGACTGTATCATTGAAGCGATACTGTTTGGGCCCCTCTGAGTACATAAATGCCTTTAATAGATTGCTGTGAATTTAAATATCGTTGCTACACAAAGTGGTATTCTGAAGGTCTGCGTTTGATCTTTCCACGTTACCTGACAAAGCAGTTTAGTTTAGTAGTTTGCCTGCAAATGAAAATGTCTAAAACCTGGTATACAAATTCTGGCACAAGGTTGGAGCCTGGTGCATTTGTGGGTCAAATCCCTGCCATTTTTCTTAACTTCTGCCTGCAGTCCATGTTTGGATCTGGGCGACTCGAGGGTTGGATGCTGCTTTAATTTCCCAAAGGTTAAGCCTTTTTTAGTATACCACCACTCTGAATTTACATTTGGAAAAGGGTTAGCATTTTTCTTCAGGTTTTAAAATGCTCTCATTCTGCTCCTAAGATATGAATAAGTAACACAAGGAAATACTTGACTGGTAATGGTCTCGATCTTGATTTGACACTTGGCTCGAAAACAGTGTGTAACTACACATTTCAAAATAGTGCCAAGAGGATAAAATTACCATGTAGCGGTTTTGACTTTTCATCTTTATTTTAAGGATCTAGAATTGATGCTAGGAATTTTTTACACTATTGAACATTTAGAACTTCATGCTCTGAATTCAAGACCATATTCACCCATTAATCATATACGTGTTTTTATGATTGATTAGAACCCCCCAAATTTCCTTCGTTTGGCTAAAGAGTATTTTGAGGATTCTAATGATTCACAGGTATTAGAACAGCATTACTGGAATCCGAGGAACATACATGCCCAGCGGGTAATCACACAGATGTTTCTCCTGATGCTTTAATCGCCAACCAGTTCCTATGCAAGGTAACACGATGACTTTTACGTCAACTGTAAGAAAAGGCTATTTGTAAAAAGCTGAAAGGGAAGAAAATATTAATATAAATCTCCTTCAGCAAGGCTGAGTTGAATAAGGCTAAATTCACTGTTCAAATACATTCTCTGTTGTTACAGAAGCTTACAGTTAGAGACAACCTGGCAAGTTCAGGTCACACTTTTGTTTAACACGATTGCCTCACTTTCAAGTTCAGAGCTAACACTGAAGTACTTTAAATACAGATACTCTGAGTTACCCATCATTAATATCAGAGTTTAATGTGATGTATTCATAGATCCGTATGGTGATTTATTTTAGGCTTGATAGCATTTACAGGAATACACAAGGAATTTTACTCTGCAGGCTTTTTTTCATCTATCTACTGTGTTTCGTATTACATTTTGTCAATGTTTTCCTGGCTCTAGGCTGTGAACAACTTCAAAAATGGAACTGGCTACACAAAAAGGCTCCATAAGCTGATTCAGCAGCAAAAGCAGCAGCAGCCGCCACCGCCACCCCCTCCACCACCGGTCATGACTCTTACACCTCCTGCTGCTCTGGTGAGTGCCGCTGAACTTCCTAAATTTTCCTCTCTGTCAGTTAGCAGTTTGTTGGAAGAGAAGGTAAGTTTTATTTCCACATACGCAGTGCTTCATGTGTTTCATCAGAGCTCATTGTCCCACTGTTTTCATTGGTTCACAGGGGAACAGGAAGGCCCGAGAGCGCTTTTCATGCGTCACTGGCCAAGAAGCACAGCGGAGCAACTTTTGGAAGGCAGAAAGTGTGCTTGTCATCGATACGTGTCAAGCTTTGGAAAATACCCCACGGTACCACACATCTCTTCTTCTGCTTCTGCTTCTTCATCTTTTCCTGCTTGTACTTGTACTGCTGCTTCTCCTTCTTCTTCCTCTGCTTCTACTTCTTCTTCTTCTTCCTCTGCTTCTTCTTCCACTTCTTCTGATTCTTCAGCTTCAGCTTCTTCTTCATCTTCTTCATCTCTATCTTCTCCTTTTCTGTCTTCATCTCTATCTTCTTCATCTCTATCTTCTTCATCTCTATCTTCTTCATCTCTATCTTCTCCTTCTCTGTCTTCATCTCTGTCTTCTCCTTCTCTGTCTTCTCCTTCTCTGTCTTCTTCTCCTTCTCCTCTATCTTCTTCCACTTCTCTATCTTCTTCTTCTTCTTCCACTTCTCTTTCTTCTTCTTCTTCCACTTCTATTCTTCTTCTTCTTCTTCTTCCACTTCTCATTCTTCTTCTTCTTCTTCCACTTCTCATTCTTCTTCTTCTTCTTCTTCTTCTTCTTCCACTTCCCTTTCTTCTTCTTCTTCTTCTTCTTCTTCTTCCACTTCTCTTTCTTCTTCTTCTTCTTCTTCTTCCACTTCTCTTTCTTCTTCTTCTTCTTCTTCTTCCACTTCTCTTTTTTCTTCTTCTTCTTCTTCCACTTCTTCTTCTTCTTCCACTTCTTCTTCTTCTTCTTCTTCCACTTCTTCTTCTTCTTCTTCTTCCACTTCTCTTTCTTCTTCTTCTTCTTCTTCCACTTCTTCTTCTTCTTCTTCCACTTCTTCTTCTTCTTCTTCTTCTTCTTCTTCTTCCACTTCTCTTTCTTCTTCTTCTTCTTCTTCCACTTCTTCTTCTTCTTCCACTTCTTCTTCTTCTTCCACTTCTTCTTCTTCTTCTTCTTCTTCTTCTTCTTCTTCTTCTTCTTCTTCTTCTTCTTCTTCTTCTTCTTCTTCCACTTCTCTTTCTTCTTCTTCTTCTTCTTCCACTTCTTCTTCTTCTTCCACTTCTTCTTCTTCTTCTTCTTCCACTTCTCTTTCTTCTTCTTCTTCTTCCACTGCTTCTTCTTCCACTTCTTCTTCTTCTTCCACTTCTTCTTCTTCAACTTCTTCTTCTTCTTCCACTTCTTCTTCTTCTTCCACTTCTCTTTCTTCTTCTTCTTCTTCCACTTCTCTTTCTTCTTCTTCTTCTTCCACTGCTTCTTCTTCTTCCACTTCTTCTTCTTCCACTTCTTCTTCTTCTTCTTCCACTTCTTCTTCTTCTTCTTCCACTTCTTCTTCTTCTTCCACTTCTTCTTCCACTTCTTCTTCTTCTTCCACTTCTTCTTCTTCTTCCACTTCTTCTTCTTCTTCTTCTCCTTCTGCTTCTTCCACTGCTTCTTCTTCTTCTTTCACTTCTCCTTCTTCTTCCACTTCTTCTTCTTTTTCTTCTTCCACTTCTCCTTCTTCTTCTTCTTCCACTTCTCCTTCTTCTCCTTCCACTTCTCCTTCTTCTCCTTCTTCTCCTTCCACTTCTCCTTCTTCTCCTTCTTCTCCTTCCACTTCTCCTTCTTCTCCTTCCACTTCTCCTTCTTCTCCTTCTCCTCCTTCTCCTCCTTCTCCTTCTCCTTCTCCTCCTCCTCCTTCTTCTCCTTCTTCTCCTTCTCCTTCTCCTTCTTCTCCTTCTCCTTCTTCTTCTCCTTCTTCTCCTTCTTCTTCTTCTTTTCTTCTTCTTCTTTCCTTCTTCTTCTTTTCTTCTTCTTCTTGTTCTTCTTCTTCTGCTTCTCTATCTTCTTCTCATTCTTGTTCTTCTTCTTCATCTTCTACTTCGTCTCTATCTTCTTCTTCTTCTCTAAAAACTTCATCTTCTTCTTCTTAACATCTTCTTCTTATTCTCTAACTTCTTCTTCTTCTTTTCCTCTATCTCCTTTTTCTTCTTCATATTCTTCACCTTCATTTTCTTCTCTTTCTTCTTCTTCTTCACTGTCTTCTTCTTCTCTATCTTCTTCTTATTATTCTCTATATTCTTCCTCTTCTTCTTCTTCCGCTTCTTTATCGTCTTCTTCTTCTTCTTCTCCTTCTTCTTATTCTCTTTGTTCTTCTTCTTCTCCTTCTCCTTCTTCTTCTCCTTCTTCATCTTCATCTTGTTCTTCTTCATCTTCTTTGTCTTCTTCTTCTTCGTCTTCTTCTTCTTCGTCTTCATCTTCTTCGTCTTCATCTTCTCTATCTTCTGCTTCTTCTGCTTCTTCTCCTTCTTCTCTATCTTCTTCTTCTCCATCTTCTACTTCTCTATTTTCTTCTTCAATTTCATCTTCTTCATCTTCATCTTTTTCCTCTTCTTCTTCTCTATTTTCTTCTTCTTCTTTTCTATCTTCTTCTTCTTCTTCATCTACTTCTTCTTCTCCTTCTTCTTCGTCTTATTCTTCGTATTATTCTTATTCTTATTCTTATTCTTCTCTGTCTTCTTCTTCGTCTTCTTCGTCTTCCGCTTCTTCTCTATGTTCTTCATCTTCATCTTCTCCTTCTCTATCTTCTTTTTCTCGATCTTCTTCTTCTTCTTCTCTATTCCTTTTCTCTATCTTCTTCTAAATCTTCTCTATCCTCTTCTTCTCTGTCTTCTTCTCCTTCTTCTCTATCTTCTTCCACTTCTCTATCTTCTTCTTCTTCTTCCGCTTCTTTATCTTCTTCTTCTACTTTTTCTTCTTTAACAACTTCTTCATCTTCTTCTTCTTCTCTATCTTCTTCTTCTCTATCTTTTCTAAATTCTTATTCTTCATTTTCATCTTCTTCATCTTCATGTTCTCTATCTTCTTCTTCTCTATCTTCTTTTCTATCTTCATAATCATCTTCTCTTATTTTCTATCTTCTTCTTCTTCTTCTCTTCTTCTCTTCTTCTCTATCTTCTTATCTTCTTCTCTATCATCTTCTTCATTTTCATCTTCTTCATCTCTATCTTCTTCATCTTCTTCATCTCTATCTTCTTCATCTTCTTCATCTCTATCTTCTTTTTCATCTTCTTCATCTCTGTCTTCTGTATCTTTCGCTTCTCTTCTTCTGCTTCTCTATCTTCTTCTTTAGCTTCTCTTCTGCTTCTCTGTCTTCTTCTTCTGCTTCTCTGTCTTCTTATGATCTTCTCTATCTTCTTCATCTTCTTCTTCATCTTCTTCTTCATCTTCTTCTTATCTTCTTCTTCTTCTCCTCTATCTTCTTCTTCTTCTTCCGCTTCTCTATCTTCTTCTTCTATTTCTTCTTTAACAACTTCTTCATCTTTTTCATCTTCTTCTTCTTCTCTATCTTCTTCTTCTTCTTCTTCTTCTTCTTTTCTATCTTTTCTAAATTCTTCTTCATTTTCATCTTCTTCATCTTCTCTATCTTCTTTTCTATCTTCATCATCAACTTCATCTTCTTCTCTTATTTTCTATCTTCTTTTTCTTCTCTTCTCTTCTCTTCTTCTCTATCTTCTTATCTTCTTCTCTATCTTCTTCTTCATTTTCATCTTCTTCATCTTCATCTTCATCTTCTTCATCTCTATCTTCTTCATCTTCTTCATCTCTATCTTCTTCTTTATCTTCTTTCCCTTCTCTTCTTCTGCTTCTCTATCTTCTTTCGCTTCTCTATCTTCTTATGTTCTTCTCTATCTTCTTCTTCTTTATCTTCTTCTTCATCTCTATCTTCTTCATCTCTATCTTCTTCTTCTCTATCTTCTTCTTCTTCTTCCGCTTCTCTGTCTTCTTATTCTTCTTCTCTATCTTCTTCTTCTTCTTCCACTTCTCTATCTTCTTCTTCTTCTTCTCTTTCTTCTTCTCTTTCTTCTTCTTCTCCTTCTTCTTCTTCTTCTTCTCTATCTTCTTCTTTTTCTTCTTCTGTAACTTCTTCTTCTTCTCCAACTTCTTCTTCTTCTTCTCTAACTTCTTCTTCTTCTTCTTCTCTAATTTCCTCTTCTTCTTCTTCTTCTTCTCTAACTTCTTCTTCTTCGTCTTCTCTAACTTCTTCTTCTTCTTCATCTTCCCTATCTTCTTCTTCTTCGTCTTCCCTATCTTCTTCTACTTCTTCATCTTTATCTTCTTCATCTTTATCTTCTCCTTCTCTATCTTCTTCTTCCTCTCTATCTTCTTCTTCTTCCACTCTATCTTCTCTATCTTTGTATTCTTCTTCTCTATCTTCTTATTCTCTATCTTCTCGATCTTTGTGTTCTTCTTCCCTGTCTTCTTATTCTCTATCATCTTCTTCTTCTCTATCTTCTTCTTCTCTATCTTCTTCTTCTGCTTCTTCTTCGTCTTCGTCTTCTTCTTATTCACCTCTATCTTCTTCTTCTATATCTTCTTCTTCTCTGTCTTCTTCTTCTATATCTTTTTCTTATTATTCTCTATCATCTGCTTCTTCTTTTGTCTATCTTCTTCTTTTTCTTTTTCTTCATCTTCTTCTCTACCTTCTTTTTCTTCTTCTCTAACTTCTTCTCTAACTTTTTCTTCTTCTTCTCTATCTTCTTTTCTTCATATTCTTCATCTTCTTCTCTATCTTCTTCTTCTTCTTCACTACCTTCTTCTTCTCTATCTTCTTCTTATTATGCTCTATCTTCTTCTTATTCTTATTCTTATTCTTCTTCATCTTATTCACCTCTATCTTCTTCTTCTATATCTTCTTCTATATCTTCTTCTTCTTCACTATCTTCTTCTTTATCTTCTTATTATTCTCTATCTTCTTCTTCTTCTTTTGTCTGTCGTCTTCTTTTTCTTCTTCTTCTTCTTCATCTTCTTCTCTATCTTCTTCTTCTCTAACTTTTTCTTCTCTAACTTCTTCTTCTTCTTCTCTAACTTCTTCTTCTTCTTCTTCTCTAACTTCTTCTTCTCTATCTTCTTCTTTTTCTTCCACTTCTCTATCTTCTTCTTTTTCTTCCACTTCTCTATCTTCTTCTTTTTCTTCCACTTCTCTATCTTCTTCTTTTTCTTCCTCTTCTCTATGTTCTTCTTCTTCTCCTTCTTCTTCTTCTCTATCTTCTTCTTCTTCTTCTCTAACTTCTTCTTCGTCTTCTCTATCTTCTTCTTCTTCATATTCTTCACCTTCATTTTCTACTCTATCTTCTTCGTTTTATTCTTCTTCTCTATCTTCTAC
This sequence comes from Gavia stellata, assembly GCF_030936135.1. NCBI lineage: Eukaryota > Metazoa > Chordata > Aves > Gaviiformes > Gaviidae > Gavia > Gavia stellata. Next base: position 44,965,104 of record NC_082601.1, read on the forward strand.
TTCTTCTTCTTCTTCTCTATCTTCTTCTTTTTCTTCTTTCGCTTCTCCTTCTTTGTCTTCTGCCGCTTCTACTTCTTCTTCTTCCGCTTTTCCACCTTCTGTTTCTGCTGCTTCTTCTTCATCTCCTTCTTCATCTCCATCTGCTTCATCTCTATCTTCTTCATCTCTAACTTTTTCTTCTTTTCTTCTTTTCTTCTCTAACTTTTTCTTCTTCTCTATCTTCTTCTTCTTCATATTGTTCATCTTCTGTTTCTGCTGCTTCTTCTTCATCTCCATCTGCTTCATCTCTATCTTCTTCATCTCTAACTTTTTCTTCTTTTCTTCTTTTCTTCTCTAACTTCATCTTCTTCTCTATCTTCTTCTTCTTCACTACCTTCTTCTTATTCTCTATCTTCTTCTTCTTCTTCTTCTCATTCTTCTTCTTCTTCTTCTTCTCATATTTCTTCTTCTTCTTCTCATTCTTCTTCTTCTTCATCTTGTTCTTCTTCATCTTCGTCTTCTTCATCTCTATCTTCTTCTTCTTCTTCTTCTGCTTCTTCTCTATCTTCTTCTTCTCCATCTTCTACTTCTCTATCTTCTTCTTCTTCAATTTCATATTCTTCATCTTCATCTTTTTCATCTTCTTCTCCTTCTTCATCTTCTTCTTCATCTTCTTCTTCTCTATCTTCGTCTTCTTCTCCTTCTTCATCTTCTTCTTTATCTTCTTCTTCTCTATCTTCTCCTTCTTCATCTTCTTCTTCATCTTCTTCTTCTCTATCTTCTTCTTCTTCTCCTTCTTCTTCTTCATCTTCTTCTTCTCTATCTTCTTCTTCTTCTCCTTCTTCTTCTTCATCTTCTTCTTCTCTATCTTCTTCTTCTTCTCCTTCTTCATCTTCTTCTTCATCTTCTTCTTCTCTATCTTCTTCTTGTTTTCTATCTTCTCTGTTTTCTTCTTCTTTTCTATCTTCTTCTTCTTCTTCTCCTTCTTCTTCTTCTCCTTCTTCTACTCTATGTTCTTCATCTTCATCATCTCCTTCTCTATCTTCTTCTTGATCTTCTTCTTCTTCTTCTCTATCTTCGTTTTCTCTATCTTCTTCTAAATCTTCTCTATCCTCTTCTTCTCTGTCTTCTTCTCCTTCTTCTCTATCTTCTTCCACTTCTCTATCTTCTTCTTCTTCTTCTTCCACTTCTCTATCTTCTTCTTCTACTTCTTCTTCTTTAACAACTTCTTCTTCTTCTTCATCTTCTTCTTCTTCTCTATCTTCTTCTTCTTCTTCTCTATCTTTTCTAACTTCTTCTTCTTCATTTTCATCTTCTTCATCTACATCTTCTCTATCTTCTTCTTCTCTATCTTCTTATTTTCTGTCTCCATCATCAGCTTCATCTTCTCTTCTTATTTTCTATCTTCTTCTTCTTCTTCTTCTTCTTCTCTTCTTCTGTACTTATCTTCTTCTCTATCTTCGTCTTCTTCTTCATCTTCATCTCTATCTTCTTCATCTTGTTCAACTCTATCTTCGTCTTCTGTATCTTCTTCTTTCGCTTCTCCTTCTTCTGCTTCTATATCATCTTCTTGTTCTTCATTTTCATC